>NW_022196901.1:4098498-4131928 GCF_008632895.1 Mastomys coucha
AACTGGGAAAGGAGAAATTTACATGTAAATAAAGAAAATATCTAAAATAATAATAAAAAAAAAAGAAAGCACATATGCTAAAATGGGTAAAAGAAGTACATTATAAAATGAATTGCTAAAAAATGGTTGTTGAAAGCAACAAAAAAACATAGATTAAAACTCTGTCAGATATTTCTGATTCACAACCTTACAGAAATCAAAAGTGGAAATTGCATATGATGTATGAGGTTTATAGATCAAACAAAAGAAAACCAAGACCTTAGCCATGAATCAGAAAATAATATAAATAAGATTTTTGACTAGGAACCCCTGCTTTGAATGACTTTGCCATGTAAATCCAATGACAGTGTTGTGATTTTTTTCATACATAAATAGCTTCTTCTAGAATTGCAATAATAGTATATGGGCAGACAATAAATTATCTTGTGTTTTGTTTTGAGACCAGCTTTATATTCAGAGTTCATTGAAAGTAAACATATGTAAGACTTTATTGTGATAAATCAATCAATCCTACATACACTCTTTGAGGTCAAGTTTAGAACTTTGCAACCCATGATTCAATTAAGACCACAAGACTAATTTTAAAACCTTATCTATGGTTTAACCAAGAAGTAATTAACCCATAAAAATTTCATTGTCTTTTGTTTTCTCTCTCTCTAGCTTATATAGTCACTTAACACCAAATAAATACCAAGATGGGTGATGATATAGTAAAGAATTATTCAGAGAACTGTAAAATTCACCTAGTTAATCTTAAAATAAGTAAAGATAATGAAGTGAAAATGGTTTGTTTTGTTTTGTAGTAGTGTTGGGTAGATAATAGTTTTGCTATTTCTGATATTTAAGTTTGACCTGATAATGGATATTTTTCAGAATAAAGAACTGGTTTTAATCCCATAAATAATGAATTTTAAAGATATATTACTTAAAATCCAGGAGAGTTACCAGTAATTAAATTAGATAAGTAAATACATTCCTAATATAATATATAATAAAAATAACTCTTTCAATACCTTTAGTTTAGACTCCCAGATTTAAGAATAAAAATAAAATTACTGTATTTAGTCATATTTATTTTTAAAATTTAGAATAAGTTATTAACTTTGCAATATTAATAACTGTTATGTTTTATTTCTAATAAATTCTATTAAAATTTAGCTCATATGTAAAATTTAGTTTTTACAGAAAAAAATCCATTAGTTAATTGTGTTTCTGTTTTGAAAACTAAAAGACTAATTTTTTTAAAAAAGGGTTAGGGAAACATTAAATAAAACATATATATAAATATTATACATAAAATAGTAAGTCACAAAGTTCATCTAATGCCAAATATTTATCTCCTCAAATACTTTAATCAACACTGTAAAACTTACATGATTGTTTTAAACTAAAATTTTTGTGATTTTTCTATGTTAAGTCAGCCTTATAGCATAACTGTAAATTATTAGCATCCATTCCAAAGAAATGAAAGGTAAATTTGGTGAGCATATGAAACACAAAATATACACATAAATACTTCTGTACAAACCCATAATTACACTATAAACAGTAGTTCAAATACTTGTCCGAAGGTTCAAAGAATTATTTTACACATTCTGTAATGACACTTTCCCTATTCCCCCCAATGATAGACAGAGGTCTGACAGATTGTATATGTTAACAAATGTATTCATAATGAACACATTTAATTAAAATTTATTATTGAAATATCAATAGGACAAAATGTGAAATGTTTTTGTATAGAAATGCCTTTAATATTTACACATGTATTCAAACATTTTGTTCCACACTTCTTTTTTAAAACCCAGCTATATCTAAAAGAAATTCGATATTTATATTTCTCTTCATTTGCATTTAAATATCTTTTTAAGACATTTGAATGGTTCATCATGTGTAATGATTGCTGATGTTTTAAATTCTAGAATCAAGAAAAACAAGTGCATTCACTAAAGGAAAGGAGCTCATTCAAGTTATGTTAATGTGTGTTCTAGGGAGTCAGGGAATAGGGAGTCAGGGAATAGGTCATTTCTCATATGCCTTTGAGTCATTATCAAACAAGTTCTGAATACAGTAAAAAGACTTTTATATGTAAAGCTTCTAATAACTGTTTTATTGGGTATAAATGTATATCTTTTGACAAAGAAAATGTCTCCATTAAGAAGTAAGAGTATACTGTGCAAACATGAGGAACTAAGTTCATATCTCCAAAAGCCAGTGAAATTAAAAAGCCCTGAATAGCGGACTATACCAATAAACACAGTGCTGGTGGGGTTGCATGAAAACATACTCAGTGGAACCCTGAAGTTCATTGTTCAGCCAGCAGAGTATCAATTGATGAGCAACAAAGCTCATTGAGCATCCCTAACTCAAATATTAAAGGTGGAGTGTGTGATGGGAGGAATGAGAATCACCCCCACCCTATTAAGCTCATATGTTTAAATGCTTACTTCCCAGTTAATGGACGGTTGGAAGGATTAGAAGACATGGCCTTGTTACAGGAGGTGTGGCCTCATTAGAGGATGTAGGCACCTAGAGAGGGAGGTGTGCTTTGATGTTTCAAAAGCACACAGCCCATCACATGTCCAAAGTCTTAGTCCGTGTGTGTTGGTTGCAGATATGGATGTAAGCTCTCAGCATCATGCCTGCCTGCCTGCCTGCCTGCCTGCCTGCCTGCCTGCCTGCCTGCCTGCCTGCCTGCCTGCCTGCCTGTGAAAATGCTTCCTGTCATGATAATAGACTAAGCCTCTAAAATTTTAAACAAGCCCCCATTTAAATGCTTTCTTATATGAGAGTTGCCTTGTCATGAACAATAGAAGAGTAACTAACACAGAGCAATGGAAGAAATAAACATGACATTGGCCACCAGCCTACACATGCACTTGCACAAATGTTGGTGCAGTCTCGGGCACAGGTAGGCAAAGCCAAACTAGGAGATACAAATTAAACACACATACACATACACACACACACATACACAGACACACACACACAAACCAAACAACATCACACACATATAATATTAAGGGGATGAGTGCATAAGACTATTTAAACATGAAGATGATGCTTATGTCATTAAGAACTATTTATAAAATTTCTGCTGTATATAATGTCTCTAATAGGTGATAGGATTTTATCAGAGAACAATATATATATATATATACATATATATGTATATATGTGTGTGTGTGTGTATACACACACATATATATATGTACAAACATATATATACTTATAAACTGCATGCAAGTGAGGACAGATATCATACTACAGACAATCTTAAACACTTTGTCAAGCAAAGAAAAGAATTTCATTTGATGTTACATGTTCAGGGATGGCTGAATGAACTAAATGAGAATAAAACAGATGAGAAAATGGTCAATAGGAACACTGGAAAAGCAAATGTCTTAGAAAGCAAACAGTGGGATATGAGAGTAGTTCAGCATGCAAGAAATTTAGGGATGCTAACAAGGCAGGAGCAGAAGACTAGGCAGGGCCAAAAGATAAATAGACTAGACTACTAGACAACAGGAACCTGACCGAGGCAGCCTGGGGCCTGTGTTTTGCTCTCAGTGAAATGGAAAATCACTAATTCTAAGGTGAATTTTGAAATTCACATTATAAGGGTTGGTCAGCATAGAAAGGGAGCTCACACAGTGCAGTAATTAGAATCTCAATGGCTACTCTTTACTATTCTGTCATCTTAAGCTGCTTCCTTGTCACATAAATTTACTTATAACAAACCCCACTATGTAACATTGTGATAACCACATTCCCCTTTCCTTCACTCCTACAACACAGAGCTCTGGCATAAAGAGGGAAAAGAGTGTAAGAGGAATATTAGCCTTTAACATTACTAAGCCTTCCTTAATGGCTATCTACTGACAGTTGGATTAGTGGAAGGTAAGGGTTGTTGATACATTCCTAAATATTTATTTCATAGTCAGAAAGAGGTTGCGTTACTCACAGAGTTTGGCTGTAAATGAATATCAAGAGGATAAACAACACAGTCAGACAATTTTCATCCCCAATGAGCAAAGTTCAAACTCTCCATTGTCTAATAGTCAGCCCTGTAGGATATTTAACTCAAATTTTGTTCCCCTACACACACCCGGGGGTCTCTATTTACACACTCTTACAATGCATTTGATATTTCTATCTTCTCACAAAAAGTTTGCCTTTCTTCTTTTTAGTTTTGTTTATAAGAATTGTTTTTTTTTCTGTTTTTTAATGATAAGAAACCTGCCCTCACAAGAAATTGTGGATAATATCTTCTTTTCCTAATTAAGAGTAAAAGAGTTTTAATAAGACACTGATTATAAATGGGAGAGGGGTTTGAAGGAGAGATCTTATTTAGAGCTGAGTTTTCCACATACCCCCCCACCTGTCTCTGTTTGTCGCTCTCTATCTCTTCTGTGTTTGTATGTGTATATGTGTGTGTGCTCGTGTGTGTGTGTGTGTGTGTGTGTGTGTGTGTGTGTGTGTGTGTATGTGCACAATTTCTGGCTGTTGGTTTCAATGTGTTTTACCATCTGCCATCTGCTATAGAAGGACTTTCTCTGATGTTGTCAACTATGTTTTCTGAATAATAGGTTTCATGTTTCTATTATAGAATCTGTGCAGTCATTTATTTATACTGCAGATTCTCTATTACTATATGCAAAATCATTTTAATGACTCAAAAATACTTTATCGTTTGTTTTCTACTTTGAACTCTATGACAATAAAATAATTTTATATCATGCTTCATTTCATTATTCATGTTTAATATTGCCTAAGATCTTTTTAATTACATCATAAATATACTAAGAATATATAATACATATGTAGAATTTTTAATGTTAAATGTATTTCTACTGCAAGACTTTGACATACTTTTGGACATATAATGGACATTTCTATACAATATAGACTAAGTATAAATTTATTCTCATAATATCAAATGTAATTATCCAATGATCTTTTGTGACCTGTCTCAAGGTCAACAAGAATGGTTAATAGAAAATGGTGATAATTAAGTCAAAAGCTTAGAATGATTGGTAGAAAGAAAAAAGGCTTAAAATGTATGGTGTATCTACTACATGTAAGAACAGTACAGAAAAAAAGTATATCTGCTTCATGTAAAATACAATATATTATTTCATTAGTTTTATGAGTAGAAGGAAATAAAATTAAAGCCAGGAAATTTAGACATACAACACAAGTTCATGCTTACAGGAAGAAATAATGAAATTTGGTTACACCTTCTGAGGACATGATTAGGATTCTGTAGGTAGAGTGCACTGAGCCTTGATTTTCTTTATAGCTAGTGTATCACTACCTTGGTGACAATCAGCACTGCAAACAAACCTACTGCTCACACATCCTGCTGACTACTAGACCCAACCTGCGCAGACTCCTGAGTCAAGGACAAACCTACTGCTCACACATCCTGCTGACTACTGGACCAAACCTGTGCAGACTCCCGAGTCAAGGACAAACCTACTGCTCACACATCCTGCTGACTACTGGACCCAACCTGCGCAGACTCCTGAGTCAAGGACAAACCTACTGCTCACACATCCTGAGTCAAGGAATCACTGAACTAAGAAACAACATGGTCCAGATTGTTCGTTAGCTACTTTGCTTCTGGTAAGGGTTTTAAATGAAAGATCCTGAAATATGCTTTTATCCCTGTTCCTTGCTTTCTGAGATTGTTCACTTTGTTCAAAATGTAGGATACATGAAGATTAACAATTCTTTTCTATGCCTCACCATTATTGTTGGTTTTTTTTATTTCAATCTTTTTCTGTGCCATTAAGAGAAAAAAATCTTTATTCTGACATTCATTGATTCCACAAATATATATCATTTTTTAAAAATAAGACCCCAAGTATCCACACCTTGCCAAAACTTCTAGGAAGACAAAGATAAGCACACAATTCCAATATGAAATGTTCAAATATATGCAGTGAGTTAATGCTATCCATGAAAAATTCATAGAAGGCTTTACTAGAATGCAACTAGCATTTTATTAACATATGATCAGGATTCAAGTGTCTACTCACCTTTCTCTCCATGAATACTCTTATTTCTTCCTTCTCCCTTAACCAATATATAAAAATTGATGGAAATGGATCAAAGCCCTTCATATAAGACCATAAACTACAAGAGGAAATGGAGAAAATACTTCAAGATGCAGGCCTATAGATGACTTCATGAATATGACTCAGAAACTAATAACAAGAAATGTAAACGGGAAACGGATCCCATTAGAAGGCTTCTGCACGTCCACTACAACTATTAACAGAATGGAGACATGACCTAAAGAGTAAATGAAAATGTGAACAGTTAATAATGGAATAGGAAATTAGTATCAAAAATATGTATAGATCTCAAAGCCTTGTCATTCTTTGTCTTCAATGACTTAACCTTTAGATGTCATTTTCTTTCTTTTTGCAGCTAGCCATTTGACTATCTTCTTTGTGTCTGAAAACTAAACCATACCAAGTAAATAAAGTCATAGACATATAGATAGATGTAGATATAGCTAAGTGATATTTCATCTATACTTATAAAATTTGACACATTTGTTCTTCAGCTAAATTTTTCATGTATACACTAATAACAAAAATGGACTCAACAAGTTATATACCTATACATACAGAGATGCATATACACTTATATACAATATACATGTGTGTGTTTATACATATGTAACTATAATAATCAAAGGAAAAGAGGTTATCAACTTCTGAGTAGGGAAGCATGGCAGGGCTCAAGAGAAAATAGATGGGAGAAAGAGGAAGGAGGAGAGAAAGAAAGTGGTGAATTCTATTTAAATTAAATATACTTTTAAAAATTTTAGTAAAGAGGAAGTATTTAGAGGATTATAGTTAAAACAGTTTCAGTATTTCTTAAATTTCCACCCAAAATAATAATCTCTGATCTGATTCCTATAGTCAATAAAGTTCTGAGTATTCATATTTATCCATTTTGTCTCAAGTGAGCCTGCTAACCATAAGGCAACAATATATTTTCACTTTTGGTAATATTCCCTAATATTAGTATGAGTGACTTTATCAATCTTTCTTATTCAAAGTACCATTTACAGAACTTGTAGTTTATAGAACATCAAAATTTTCTGGATGAAATATTTTGAGTTTGTAATAAGATGTAAATACTTCTTAAAGGATACAAAGCTTAATCAGTACCACATTTACTCAGAGGGCATACTTTCTTTATTTTATCTCATTTTAATGAATTAATTTGGATTAATTCTCCTGATGAATAATATCAGAACTGGTTATTTTTAAATCTGTTATATGTATGAATAAATTACTCAATGGGGAGGATGCTTTGGTTTATTTCCTAAACTGGATTTACCTAGGAAATGTCTTTAGGACATACTGATTTTTCCCCCTCACACACTATCTTGCTCTTGTCATGTGAAGAAAAGAAATCAAATTTCTGCATGAGAATCAAGGATACTAGTTAATCTCATTCCTATGAAAATGATTTTTTTAAGCCTATATCTCTGTTGGATCACAAAAGAAATTAAACTCCCAGCTTGAAATGTTAAACATAGCCTTAGAAAACAAGTACTTTTTTCCATTATCATATTCATGATATTTGGATTTTAAAAAACATCAGTTCATAGTACGTTTTCCATATGAACTTGGGAATTAACACATCTTATTTATGTACACTTCATATGTGAATTACTCCTCATAACACAAAATATCACAATGCCCAACACAAGAATTTATATTTTCAGTTTGTAAAAATAGATTACTATAATCTACCTATGGATATAGCAGTAAATTTAGTAAGTAAAAATGGTAGCATTTGGAGATAAGACTTGGAAAGTATGCTTGCCCCTAATATCTAGGGCTTTATGTGGAAAGGAATGAAGTGAGTTAAAATTCAATCTATTAGTAATATGAACTAGGAAAGGCAGGTTAAGCTAAAGAATACATAGTATGCTATGGTTGGTTTGAATTGTACTATAGAGTCGTAAACAGGTGACAAAATGATGGTAAAGCAGGAAGCCTGGCTAGGAACTGAGGCATGGGCTGTAGAGTTCAATGGATAATATGATTTCAATGAAGAAAAGGACCCGAGGAAGCCAAAGCTATGTGATAGAGTGGCAATGTAAAATGGGATACCTAAAGAAGTTATAAAAATCTTTTCTGTGCTCTTCTGTTTATCTGTGGAAACACGTACCTCATATTAGATTTTCCTAGTGTGGTTGCGAAGAGAGACAATGTGAACACTATCCTCAGAAAGTTCCTGTGTGGCAATTTCCTTGACTTATCATAGTTGGTTCCTTCCAATATGTCTTAGCATACCGAATAGCATGTAAAAATACTGTTTAAGACATAAGTACTGTATATGAAAAACCCAGAAATTCTGGGAATCTTTTAGTATTTATAAAATGAGCTTGTGTCAGGAAGATGGCTCAATGAACCCAATGTAAAAGATTGGAAGAGAGAACCAAAGCCATGAAGTTGTTCACTGATCTCCACAAGCTATTTCTGGTATATGCATGCATGTGCACACACATAAATACACACAATGATAAAATATTAAATAATAAGTGCTAATCTTTTCTAACAATGCTTGAACATTGAAAACTATGTCACTTTGGGAAAGAATTTCATCTAAGGAAGAAGCAAAAGAACTTTAAATAGGATTCACATTCTCAACATATGTATCTGAACACTTTATTGATTAGAAGGGCTGGATTGGTTGGTTGCGGTATAAGTTCTCTAAGACTGCAAGCTTCCAGGACTCATATAACTCTGTCTTACATGTGCAGTTCTAGGAACAGCAGAGCATGATGAGGTGAACCAGCAGAGCTCCAACCATGAGGCCGTCGCTCAACTGTGCTTAAACCTTAGGGATAGATGATGCAATATGGCAGATGAGTCATGGAGACCTCTCTAACGAGACACCTTAAGCACAGTGAGAAGCCATATCTATGACTGGAAGGCAAATGTGAATTTACTTATATTACGTCTTTTTTTTTTTTTTTTAACAATTTCTAGAAAGGAAAGCTGTGAAGAGAAAGAATCGGAAATGTTAACAGCAGCACCAGTGGCTTCTGAAATGTGAAAACTATGTTCCGATTTCATAAGAAAAATTTCAGATGTGCAAAGTTAGATTTCAGCAAGGTTGTGCAGCAGAATGGGGATACTCCTAGGCAGAAGCTGGATAAAAGATCTGTTGAAAGGATTAGGTGAACAATGAATCTCTAAGTACAGACACTATGCAAAAGGATGGTGAGGGTTAAGAGGTTGAAAATTAAGTACTTAATCATTTCAGCTTTTTAAAATATACAATTGTAAGATATATCAAATGTTTTGGACAATTTGAATTCTTTCCTTTACTTTCTATGATAACAACATGACTTCCATATTATTTTTATACACTCAACAGTTTACAAAGAACATAAAGCTTAGTAGGAGGTATTGTTCATTCTTTAGGTAACTTTGGTTAGCACAGAGTTGAAAAGGATTACAGTTGACCTATCCCATGGAAACCAAGTACTCTTTACCATGAGTAAGATTAACTATATGAAGTGAAGCAACTGAGGTCGAAGTTAAAGAAGTCTGATAGGACTTCATTATGTGATATATTAGCTTCACACTATTTCCATGACAATCTATCACAGAACTACCAGTGCACAAATGCATTGTAAATTTCTTTACATTTCTAGAGATAAATATTCTGAAATTAAAGTATATTCAATGGAGTTGTTCCTTCTAGAAGTTTAAGGAGATAACTGGTTACCTTGTTATTTCCATCCTATAAGCTCCCAATTGTTTGTGGTTTGCTGGCTTCCTCGGGTTCTAATAGAACATTTTTGGCTAATCTTCACCTCCTGCACACCTTTTATAATGTTCCATAGGAATATTTGTGTCCATACATGTAATGAATGATAGATTTTGCATTTCAAGATACTTGATGGTATCTGAAAAGTTCCTTATACCATGAAATGTAACATACTCACAGTTTCTGGACATTATTACACAAATATCTTTGTGAATTATGACCATTGCTCAGATTATTACAATATATGCTGGTTAAAAAATAGGGGCTAGGAAGATGGCTAAGTGGGTAAAAGCACTTGTGCATTCATGAAAACCTGAGTTTTAATCCTCAGCATGCAGTTAAAAACTGAAACAAACACAAAGAGGAATATATACTCTGTTAAGTTTTTGACAAGGGTTATGCCTGAAACTACAATACTGAAAGACAAAGAAACAGATTCAAGGATCTTGCTAGCAGACAATCTACAGAAAGCTGGTAAGATTGCAGGTCTGTGAAAGACCCTGTCTCAAACAATAAGGTAAAAAATGATAGAAGGCTCTAAACACTCTCCTCCAGACTTCACATTCACCTACATGGGTGTATACACACTCATACTAACACACATGCACTTCATACATTTACAAAACACACATGTAATGCATAGCACACCCTCACAAAAGAGCAATAATAATATCACCAGTGAAACCAGCAACAGTTGTTTATTAAGAGTCTCTTATTTATAAATTCCCTTTGCACAACCTTTCAGATGAGTTGGAAAGCACTCAACTTCCAATTGCCTCATAATATGCATAAATAAATTGTAGTTATTATTATCTCTGAACATTATTATTCTCTTCTCTGAAAAGAATTAAAATGCATACTTCTCGGTCAGTATCCTTACAAATGCTCTGCCAAATAAATTTCTCACTTCTGAAAGATGACCTTTCTAGCTTTCCTCTTAGAAAGGCACTGGGCACAACATGTAATTGCAGTTTCACACTCTCCCCATCCACTCTAAATCAATTATGGCTATAGCATTCCAATTATTTCATTGGCCAAATGAGTAAGTATTGCCATCCATAAATGATAATCTATGCCTTCTCTGATAATTCTATGCCTTCAAAATCTTTTCATTTTGGTCCTATTTGCTCCTTAGGCAATTATTACTCAATAAAAATTGAGAAACAAACACATAAAGAAATATATAAAGTATATCAGAATACAGAAGTAAAAGTATTGAAATGAAAAATGATACTCAATAAAATGTCAATAATTATCTGGAAATCTCCATATACTTCCTTTCTTCCCTCTCACTGCTGGTAGTAATCATTGTCGGAATTTTAGATTATTATTTCTTTATTTTTTCTGAACAGTATTAATAAAACTTCACTAGGGAATGATTTACAGTTATAGAACCATTGAAGATATGGTACAGATACTTTCCTTGTGCCCCTCACCATTTTTAAGGATTATCTACATAGTAAATTATTAATATGCTAAATGGTATACAATTAAGGATTAATCTTAGCTCATTACTTTTGACCTATGTTTCATACTTTTTTATTTGAATACTTTAATTTTTCCCATAAGGAGTTTGGAATGGTGTGTTTCACAGAAGATATGTACAGAGGTGCCAATCTCAATACATTGAATTCAGGGTATAGGCAATCAGTGTGACTTGCTACTAATTGTCTAAGCTGGGAGTTGTCAGATTTGTCTGGAATAGTCTACTTCAGTCACTTAATCACCATCCGGAGGACACATACTAAGAATAAGGAAATAAAAACCCATGCTTTTGATTGTGTAATACTAATGACCTGGTAATTTTATGTAGCCCAAAGGAGCCTCAGACACTTGAATGCTGGTATTACAGAGATGCACCACTACTTCTGCTAAAAATATTCATTTGTGTCATACTCAGTCAGATTCCTTTACCTATTTACTGCAGTTAGATTACTTTGTCATTTTTATACCCTAGTTGACAATGTAATTGAGTAGAATGTGCATAACTCATTGTATCTCATGTTCTACAATCTTGAAAAAGACAGTGGTATGCATTCCTGGTTCACTGTTACTCAGTTTCAATATCCTTACAATGTTCTTTGCTTAATATATTTAACCTTCTCCTCTCTCTGAAACTTCAAAAAAATCATTGGCCTCTTTACAGTCCCTAAAGCTGTGCTTCTTCTAGATTTCATATAGTTGCAGTAATGCATGTAGCCTCTTCAGGCCAGCTTCTTTTATGTTTCCCTTGTACATAGCTTGTGCATCATATTTTCCATTGCTTCCCGAATATTACATTTTATGAATTTTCCATAACCCATACTTCTACTCTTCTACTAAAGGACATCTTTGCATCTTTCATTCTTGGAAAGTGACTGATGCTTTTTCTTAACATTTTACAGCTGAAATAATGACATCAGATAGTTACTGACGTTTTCTATTTAGCACATTTAAGCTTACAATTGAGCAATTTCTTGTGATGCTCAGTTCAAAATAAAATATTTCTATTTTTGTAAAAGGTCTATTTTCATATTAGGCTTATGTATGGAGAGAGTATTATTATTTCAATGATGCCCTAATCATAAGTTTGGTTTTCCATTCAGTTTCTTCATTTTAAAGATTATCATCAAGATGTTCTATCCCTTTTCTAAATCATCATGTCCCATAAATAATGCCTTTAATTAATGACTTACTATTATATGATAGTCATTACAGTTAAAATTAGAATTAGCCATGTAATTACTATTCCTGTCATTTTATAATGTTATTGGAAAGCATTGTCTGCTATAGTCGTAAAGTTATCTTATTACATAAAGACCTACATGAAGAATATTCAGGCTAAAAGCCAAGAAGAGTTTGTCTCAGAATGTTTTCATTCTGCCTTGTTTCTCTATTTCTATTGCTCTTTCTCAGGTATCTCTTAAATTTGTTTATATTAAATTCAATGATATTAAAATATTTCTGCCCCTCTCCAATATGACAATATACTTTTTACTAAATACCACAGAGATTTTTTCATACTTATGTTAATCTAATATTTAGAAACTAGAAAATTATAAGTAGCAAGATTTTATACTTAGTAAATATAGCTCAATATTTTGTAATTTATTTAAAAAAGAAAGTAGTAAATCATACTTCATAATAAAATTTGCATATATTAAGACAATTTGGAAGGCAGTGCATGAATAACCATATCCCACTTTTTTGAAATGCCTTTTAAAATTCTAAGCTTAGGAAGTGACAAGCCAACTATATTTGTCAGGGATCAGAAACAATAATATAGTATAATCACTGTGATAAGCAAATGCTGGAACTGGCATTTGCCCTGGAGGTATCTTTTGATAGCTGTTGACCTAGATTCTGGGATAAAATGACCAAAGTGCTTAAGGGAAGGGACATGAAGCAAAATATGGAATCTCAGCAAACAGATGAAATTTTAAACAATCATTAAAAGTCCAATAAACTCCAAAATGGGAAGCACCCATATACAAATAAAGTAGGTTAAAACTAATCTGGTAATGATGACAATAATAGAACTTTAAACTCTCTTCTGGGAACTTTGGGAAAAGAACCTACACTTAAAAAGCTTGGGACCTACAACTAACAATACCAGTATGGTTCAAAGTGAAGTGACTTGAAAAAGTGTTCCAGCTAATCTCAGTTACTATTTTCACTAATGTGCATTCCCAGAGACATGGTGAAAAAATGATGTAAGATACAGAGGCTTAACAAGTCTCAGAAAAAGTAAAAGTTACACTTCTGAGGAGGAAGTGACAAAAGATATTGGTAAATAGAACAAATAATAACTAGCATATTTCCAAATTATAAAAATAATGTGAATTTATTGATTAAGAAATTAAAATTACAAGGTTGCTGATACTTTTAGAAGTCTACTTTGAAACTTTTAAATGAAAGTGAAAGTTTAATTCATGGCAACAAAGAGAGAAAGGCAGTCTACAGGAAGAAGCAACACTCCAGGGACAAGGCTTTCCCTGGTTACTAGAAGACAGAGAGACATGAATGAAAAGAAAAGTCTTACTGTTGAGCTAGAGATATACTCCATGTAAAGGCACATTTCATGAATAAGGATAGAAGGTCATAGTTTTAAGCAAACACATGCTTCACATGAATAAAGTTGAAAAACTAACACTCTCAAAATCATATAAATCTCTGTGCTTAAAGAATTAAGAATTGATATTACTTAATGTAAAATATTAAAAAGTATATATTACAAAAATGAAAGAGCACACTTGGATAATTTTAAGTAACACTACTTATACCAAGCACTAAAATTACATAAATTGTAATAGGAAAGTTAATTCATGTATGTATTTATGTAGAATTTATCATGTTAAAGAGAAGTAAACAAAAATATTGTTTAAGTAAAACTTTAGCATATTAAATGTGCCCATTTCAATATCTGGAATAAATGTAACCAAGGAAGTCCTGAATATTTGTGAAAAATATAAAAAGAATGATTAAAAGAATTAAATGATCAAAACAAAAATGAAAGTGGAAAATTAGAACAGGACAATGATTAAAGTAAGAAGCAGTATGTGAGGATGGTTAATCTATGAAGTTTATTGTCTCTATAAGAGTAAAGGAAAAATTCTTCAGGTAACTATGATTAGCAGATTAAATTCTAAAACATGAGGGATGGAAAAACCAATTGCATAGAAAAATGTCGAATAAGAAGACAAAAAAGGGCATCAAAAGGGATGGGGTTGTCATCCCATAGTCACATCTCTGACCCATTTTTCCTGTCTGAAAGAATTACAGGGATGGAAATGGAGAGGAGCCTGAGGTAAAGAAGATTCAACAACAGGTCCAATGTGGGATAAAGCTCAAGAAGAGGTCCCAAGGCCCGACACTATTACTGAGGCTATGGAGTTTTCACAAAATGGGACCTATCATGACTGCCCTTTGAAAGACCCAACAAGCTGCTGAGAGAGTCAGATGCAGATATTTGCACCCAGCCAATGAACAGAGCAGCTGATCCCTGTTGTTGAATTAAGGAAGGCTGAAAGAAGCTGAGAAGGAAGGCGACCCTGTAGGAGAACCAGCTGTCTCAATTAATCCGGATCCCCAAGATCTCGCAAACACTGGACCACCCAACAGACAGCATTCACCAGCTGACATGAGGCCCCCAACACATATACAGTATAGGACTTCCAGGTTTGTGTTCATTCAGAGTTGATGCACCTAATCCTCAAGAGACTGGAGGCCCCAGGAAGTTTTGAGGTCAGGTCGGGGGGTGAGAGTATCCACGCGTAGGCAGGGGTTGGGATGAAGAGGAGGTGTGGGATGTGGAGCATTCAGAGGGTGAGGGGGGCAGGGATTGGATTATAGAGTATAAAAAATTAATTTAATTAAAAAGAAGAAGACAAAAAGACAGAAAATTATTTTGAATGGGATAGAAAATAAGCAATTCAACAACAACAAAATGGATGTGGTATTATGGATAACTGGCATATATTTATTAAAATCTCTATTAAAAATATACCCATAGTGATCAAAGCTAAAATTTACCAGGATGAGAAGACTACACAAATTCTATGTGCTCTAGGAAAAGCGTGTCAACTTGTCTAAGTTGACATGTACACCTGCCATTGGGAGAACAGAATTAGCAACAAACACAGTAAGGTTGCCATATGCAAGGATGAGAAGAATTCAACTACTTTTACATATAATAATTTTCTTACAATAACAGTTAATTGCCAGCCTAAAAGTAGAGTAATAAAAATTCTTCAATAGTGAGAATAAAAAGCATTAAGCCATAGGGAAAAATCATTTTATAGTTATGTAAATTTACATATTATGTGCCTATCCTAGAGCATGAGCCACCTTCCACATGTCACAGTGAGGATTTTCTGGGTTAAACTTCTAGATTAGCATATCTCTCAATACTCATAGGAGAAGCTGCTTCTTTAAGTAGATAGATAATACAGGGACCCATAACTAGTCACTGAAAAAGAGAAGAAGGGACTACACAGCTTGCAGCTTCCATTAGATTTTCCTGCTCTCCCTTCAGTTAAAAGAGAGTCATGGTGATACACAACTCCTCCAAATTCTACAGCACATATGCTGTACAATGTGATATAACCAAAGCACTAAAATTTTTTATTTATTTATTTTATTTTATTTTCATTTTCATTTTTATGGGTTATTTTGTTTATTTACTTTTCAAAAGTTATCCCTCTTCCCAGTTTCCCCTCCACAAGCCCCCTAGCCACTCCTCCCCTCCCTGCCTCAATGAGAGTGCTCCCACATCTGCCGACCCACTTCTTCCTCAGCGCCCTACCATTCCCCAAGTCTGAGGTCTGAGTCATCAAGCCTCCACAAGACCAAGAGGCTCCCCTTCCAGTGATGCCAGATAAGACAGTCCCCTGCTACATATTCAGCTGAGGGTTCCAGAACCCAACAGGGAGGACATTAGGTGAAGTACTCAACAAAGGGGGGATAGAACCTGTAAAGACCATATCCAGTGGATAAGCAAGGTCACCAGTTGAGAGATAGGGCCACTCACTCACCTCAAAAATATTAATCCAGAATTCCTCCTGTCTAAAGAAAATATAGGAACAAAGAGTGGAGCAGAAACTGAAGGAAAGGCCATCCAGAAACTGCCCTACCTAGGGATCCATCCCAGATACAGTCACCAAACCCAGATACTACTGTTGATGCCAAGAAGTGCTTACTAGAAGGTGTCTGGTATAGCTGCACCTGGTAGGTTCTGCCAGAGCCAGCCAAAAATCTTTCTTATTCCAAAAAAATAATCTTGAACAACAACAAGACTACATCACCTTTTGCATATATGTGCCTGAAAGGTAATCAGTCTACTTACATTTCTCAATTTGAAATAAAATTTATCAGGTATGCTAGTTGCTCCACAGTTTCATTAATCATCTTTTATAGCTGAGGTGTGGAGAAGTCTATAAATACATCAGAGTTTTAAAGGATTTTTGAGGTACAAATTACTTAAGAATAATTTATCAATTAATATACTATTGTAATTAAATTTAAGATGTGTAGAAACTAATAACTATCAACAAAGCATTGTTAAAATAGATTTGAATAAATTATTAATATAGGAACTGTAAGGAAAATGTGACAATATATAATTTTCAACATTGAAGTTATTCACAGTATGCTTTTTGCTGAAAGAGTGAATCTTATCTATAAATATATACACCTGTGTTTGTGGAAATATATTATATGTATATAAATAATATGAATGTCATGTATTCATAAAGAAAGTTAAGATTGTAGTAATGATAGAACAGAGTAAAAAAGGTGTGAAGGATTATTACAAATTGATATATTTCCTTATGGAAATGAAAATTGAGTCAATTCATATTCCTAAAACAATATGATGATGTACTGCCTCTTGTGGAACAAAAATAAAGAACAGAGGAAATTCCATGACATGAGACTTGTAGGTAGAGATGGAGTGAGAAACAACATGCTCACCTTTGAAAGAGTATGTTATCATCATATGCACTTAACATGTGTTTATTCAAAGTTAATTAACATTTATCTCTATTGAATCAAAGTAGCCATGTTTCATTGCAATCTAGCATTTTAGATATTTTGTATATCTTTAAGTATTTTATAGATGTTAGCATGTTAAATATTATGTATACAATAATTACTACATATTGCTTAATTTTCTATTATTTCTTTTATTTTTATGTTATATTTTAATGACATCATTATCTCTTTCCTTTCCTCCCTCCTAACCTTTCCATGTTTTTGTTTTTGTATTTGTTTTGTTTCCCTCCTTGCTTTTGTTTTTCAAACTCCTGGCCTCTTTTTCATCAATTGCTACCACATGCATATATCTCTTCTAAATACACAAATTCAACCTGCTTAGTTCATACGATATTTGGTGTACAATCATCTTTTGACCAATGAAATAATTTTGATGTAAGTTAAAAAGACATCTTGCAATGGTTACTAAAATAACAAACTGAGTTCTAAGGGTCATTCAGTCACCTAATTATAGATTATACCTTACATAACATGCAGGAGTACTTCCCACTTTCTTCAACAGTCTAAGCTTTCTTGTCCCAGTAAACTCAGAGGAACATGAATTTTCAATTTTTGTTGGGGTTAGAAAAAATAGTAGCAGAAGGGAGACATTCAAGAGCCTCTAGGGTCCTTAGTTAACTCAGATGTATGGAGGCACTCATGAGACACCCGTGGAAATATTTTTTCAGGAGTAGTATTAAATCATAGCTTACTGTCAGAGGATAGTTTCTTGGGGGCATTGGTATAAATCATAGAGTATGAACACCCAACAACTAAAGCTTGTATGTGTAAACCAGGAAAATGTTTGCCCCAGCTCAAGATGAGAACTTGGCCTTTCCTCTGGCAGTATTTCCTAACTAGACAAAAGAAATTCTATTAATGGATGTATTTGATGATACCCACTGTAGTAATTTGAATGAGAATTGCCCCCTATAGGCTCAAATATATGACACTTTGGCTCTGAGTTATTGAAATATTAGGAAGATTAGGAGGTGTTGTATATGTTGGAGGAAGTGTGCCACCTGGGGACTTTGAGGTTTCAAAAACCAATACATGTTCAATCTTTCTGCCTGCAACTTCTGGATCATACATGATGTCTTAAGTACTTCTCTAACCCATGACTGCTTGCCACTGTGTTTACACTATGATATTCATGGACTAATCCTCTAACCCTCTGAAATTGTAAACCAATTGTATGTTTTATATTTTTTAATTTTGGGGGGTTTGTTTGTCTTGTTTTATTTTATTTTATGGTAATGCTTTTTCCTCAAAGGAATGGAAAAGTAACTAAGAATGCACCCACTTTGCTAGTGGTAGATCTTATCTAAGTCTCTTGATTTAAGCTCTACTCCCATCCAGAAATATTCTCATAGGTACACCATGAGATAATGCTAATGGTCCCCTCTTAGCTCAATTAGCACATAACCTTAGCCATCATATTACCTCCAATAAAAGTGTAGTTGCAAATCCAAGTCAGAGGAGAGTAAAAGTAATGTAATATTCTTGACACCTGGTTGAGGCATTATAAAGGTAGTAGAGAATCTCTATTAAATGTGGTTCTAGCCAAGATATGTATGAATCTAAGAGAATATAATCCCCAATAATATCAAATGCTTCAAAGGGTAAAAAGATGCTAATACACAAGTAACTTAACAAACAGTTTTAAATATCAAGTGATTATCAGGTGGGAGGGCCTCTGGATAATGTCAACATTTATCAACATTCACAAATATCCTTTTTATAGAGCAGGACAGAAAACTTCAAAAGGAAAATGTCATCATGATCCATCCACCTGCTCCACAAAACATCACAGTCTAAACAAAAATTGAAATAATTGCATGCTCTAAATTGTAATTTAGTATGTTATGTGTATATATTTCATTCTTATGTAGAGGCTACTCCTCTATCCTCCATAAAATACTTTATGGAGAAAATGCAACAAGTGTGGATGTATATGTATTTGAAATTAACAGAAAACTAAAAATGTAATTCAAATTCTTGAAAAGAAAGATTTAAGATTATTAAAAATAGACTTTCTGATTAAATATTTTCATTCAGCAACAAATTTCAGAGCAAATGGTTAACTTGAAAATTCAATAAGGCACATTTTATTTTCTTAGTGACCCAAGTGCTAATATAATTAATAGTGCATAATTTTATTTTACACAAAGAGATTAATTTTTAACTTTGTTATAGTATTTCATCAGGTACAAAGAGATGTACATTATATTGTTTTTGTAATTTACAGATTTAACTTTGAAGAAAATTTATACTACCTGATAAGATAACTAAAAGAAACTTATAAATAGTAAAGTGTAATTTATGAGAGAGTCATGCAGGAGATGTAATCCATAATTGAATTACTTTTGTCAAGATATTGTTTATGCTCAGTGCATTATAAAGTATTTCATATTTGTATTGTTATAGTTCAAGTTATAAAGAAGATTTTTCAAGTGCAAATTTTCTAATAGGCAATGACATATCATTGGCTGAATTATTTTATATGATCTTTTAAAACACATTTTAGCAAAATTATATTGTGTCATGAGTCAATACAAAGCTGTACAAACAGAAATCACACAGAAAACTCTGTATTGTTTTGTGTCAGAAAAGATGAATCAACATAGTAAGCTCAGGGTAGTGACCTCAATTAGATATTTGGGGCTTGAAAGCATGAGTAGTTCAATACTTTGTGGAAGAAAATAACAGATAATCCTTTTCAAGGTAAAAATCATTCCTGCCTAAATATGAAAGATAGTGTAATATTATCCCCATGTGTTTTCTCTTTGTTGATAGTTACTTAATACATAAACACGAACTAGGTTTAACTCATAAGAAGAATCTTCAGATATTGGATGACTAGAAATGACATGGGGCATTTAAACTGGGATATAAGTTTTGTATACATCAAAAGTTTCCATTTAGCCATTCAGTGTGGTAATGTATTCAGGAGTACTTAGCTCCAAGTAAAAAAACATTAAGAGAAAGTTGACATCAGCATGATATCAAGGAAATCTGCACCTCAGTTCAATAAAAAGACTAGTAAACCTCACCTGGACTTCCACAATAGTGATTTACACCATGGGAGCAACCCTCTGATGAAAATTCATTTCTCATTAGAATGAAGAAGGAATACAGAAAAAACACTATAAGGGATTGACTTATTAACATCAAATTTTCTAAGTAAACAATAGAGGGCAAATAAGTTATTGCATATAAACTCTTTTGTCTATTCGTAATAAAGTAGATAACATGCATGACTATTTCAAAAATTAACTGCAGGCAAATGCCACGCTATTTATTTGAAATAAGATAATCTCTCGACATCCAAATATGAATCACTTGGAGATAAAGATAGCATTGGTCATATATAAACTTAAAAACAGTAAGATGCAAAAATAACTTATCAGATATATATAATGTATAAGATACATCCTTTTTCTCCTTAAAATATCCAATATATTTACTACATTATACGACATGTTCCTGACTTAAATGTAGCTATACATATTATTTCCTATGTTTCAAAGTATAATATGAATCAAAATATATTTATATAAAACAAAGGAATTTTGCTATATTAATAACAGTCATCAAGTTACTTTTGTTTCTTGTCTTATTTTTCAAAAGTAGGTAAGGATTATAGGGAAGGCTCAGAAGAATTTACTTTTAAAGGAGTGGTTAAAACACCTAATATCTATTTTAAGGAAAAGTGATTTGAGCATGAATGAAATTATATATCTGCTTTCATTAGGTGTGAATAAGTTACATGATTTCATGAGATCCAGATATTTGTTTTGTTTTGTTTTGTTGTTTTTTTTCTTGTTTTTGTTTTTGTTTTTTCGAGACAGGGTTTCTCTGTGTAGCCATGGCTGTCCTGGAACTCACTCTGTAGACCAGGCTGGTCTCGAACTCAGAACTCAGAAATCTGCCTGCCTCTGCCTCCCAAGTGCTAGGATTAAAGGTGTGCACCACCACCGCCTGGCAGGAGATCCAGATTTTTAATGAAAAGATTATCATAACATATATTTAAAATTAACACTTAGAGATATACATGCAGATAATTTGATAGATGGCAGTATAATTGATAACAGACATGAACAGTAAGCTTACTGATTATCATTTAAACACACATAAAATATTTAGTATTTCTTAAATTACTTACTCAAAGTTACACAAATCAAAATATATTGATAATCATTACAACACATATCCAAAAACTTTTCTTAGAGATACTAAATAAGAAGATTTGGTGATGAAGTATGGGAATCTATCACTTTACTAAGCGCATGGTTAATATATGTGCATGAAGCTAGAGGTAACTACTGTCATAGGAGTGGAATATTCCTTGATGTATGTTTTTTATCAACAGCTTTCTAGTTCACATGGAGGTCAGCTTCATTGAAGCTAGGCTAAGAGAGAGAAGTATGGGTAAATGCATAAAATAAGGCTTTATAAGCCTGGACTGGTAATTGCTTTTACTTACACTCAATTATCTACGATTGATTTATCTGGGGACCATGCTTTACATAAAGCTGTCTTAATTGGGGTTACTATTGCTGTAATGAAATGCCACGACCAAAACAACTTGAAAATGAAAGGCTTTATTTGGCCAAAATATTCTGAATAACAGTCTACTAAGGGAAGGCAAGGTAGGAACCTGGAGTAAGGAGTTGGTGCAGTGGCCTCGTAGGACGCTGCCTCATACTTGCTTCCTCCTCATAGCTTGTTAAGTCTGTATTCTTATAAAGCCCAGCATCACCAGCCCATCTATTAGGGAATGGACCTCTGATATCAATCACTAATTAAGAATGGAGCTTAAGAAGAAGAAAGACCAAAGTGTAGATGCTTCAGTCCTACATAGAAGGAGGAGGAAAACAATCACAGGAGATAGAAGGTGAAAGGAATCTAGGAGGGAAAGAGGTGGAGCCGGGGAAAGGGGGGCAGGATCAGGTATAGGAAGGGACAGGAGAGAAGTACAGAGGGTCATGAAATCCAATGGAAATATGTAGAAGTAGGGGTGGGGAAGTGAGGATAGCCACTAGAAAGTACCAGACACCAGGGAAGTAAGAGGCTCCTAGGACTCAGTGGAGATAACCTTAGCCGAAATACACAACAAAGGGCAAATAGTACATGTAGAAACCACCTCCAGTAGATTGGCACAGCCAGTAGTTGAGGGATGGGAACACTGACCCATCTCAAAATTGTTAATCCAGATATGTTCCTGTCCAAAGGAAAGACAAGGACAAAAAAAAAATAGAACAGAGACTGTAGAAAACGCCATCCAGAGACTACACCTTTTAGGGATCCATCCCATCTGCACACATCAAACCTAGACATTATTGCTGATGCCAAGAAATGCTGACTGACAGGAGCCTGGTATGGCTGTTCCCTGAGAGGTTCTACCAGTGCCTGACCAATTCAGATGCAGATACTCACAATCAACTATCACTGAGTCCAGGGACCCCAATAGAGGAGTTAGGGGAAGGACTGAAAGGGCTGAAGGGGATTGCAACCCCATAGGAAGAACAATGTCAATTAGCTGGACCAGCCAGAGCTCCTAGAGACTAAACCACCAAGGAACGAGTATACATGGAGGGATCTATGGCTCCATATACATTTGTATCAGACAATGGCCTTATCTGACATCAATGACAGAGGAGGCCCTTGGTCCTGAGGAGGCTAGATGCCCCAGCATAAGGGGACACTAGAGAGGTGAGGCTGAAGTGGGTGAGTGGGTGAAGGAGCACCCTCATAGAAGGAAAAGGGCAAGGGAGAGGGAGGATGGGATAGGGAGGTTGTGGAGGGGTGTTCAGGAGAGGGATATCATTTGAAATGTAAACGAATAAAATGATTAATTAAAAAAAACTCATTATGGGGCCAATATTATAGAGGCTATTTTTTTTATTATTATATAACAGATTTATTTCTTAATAGATTCTTTTTTCATACAATACGTCTGGACTAGTTTCCCTCCGTCTACTCCTCCCAGCTCCCCCATCTCCTTTCTCCACCAGGTTCATTCCCCCTCTGTTTTCTCTTGAGAAAAGAGAAGGTAGAGGCATTTTTTATAGAGGTTCTCTCTTCTCTGATGACTACAACTTGTGTCAAGCTGACATGAAAATAGCTAGCACAGACGCTCTCTAATCTATCCTTCTTTTGCCTATACAAGAGAAAACATCAACTTTTACCTAGTTCTAAATACAGGAAAGTAAAATATGAGATAAAAAAATTAAAAAAAAAAAAAAACAGTTCATGAAGTCTTTGGGATTCTATGTATCTCCCAAACAAGATCAACAAACATCTCTGATAATGAGTCCTAGAAATTATTATTTCTCTTAATAATAGCTTCAGTGGGGTTTACTATAGTTTGAATTCACAATGATCTGACTGCTTTGTTTGGTCTAAGTAGGAGAGGATGTGCCTAATCCTATAGAGATATGATGTTCCAGAGAAGGGAGATACCTGCCTCACACCCAGATAGAGGCATCCTCTAAGAGGCAAAGGAGAAGGGGAATGGGGTGAAGAATTCTGGAAAGGAGGACCAAGAGGAGGACAACATTTGAGATGTAAATAAATTAATTAATTTAAAAAATAACTATGTGAGAAAAGTTTTTAAAAAAGAAAAGAGCAGCTGGGCGGTGGTTGCGCACGCCTTAATCCCAGCGTTTGGGAGGCAGAGGCAGGTGGACTTCTGAGTTCGAGGCCAGCCTGATCTACAGAGTGAGTACCAGGACAGCCAGGACAACACAGAGAAACCCTGTCTCGAAAAACCAAAAAAAGAAAGAAAAAAAAGAAAAGAAAGAAAAGAAAAAGGAAAGGAACAGCACAAAGTGAGTCAGGAATGGGGCGGGCCGTTCAGTGCGTGCAGTTCAGTTGAGTTCAGGCAATGCAGTGCAATTGAATTCTTCCTCCCTCATCCCACTGGGGCCAGCTCTCTTGCTTGCCATAGAGAGCAAAGGACGAGCTTGGAGGAGGACATCTCTCCCTCACCCCCTCGGTCTCATGGCAGATAAGCTGCAAAGACAGGTTTACAGCCTTGGGTCCATCTCACCAGCAACCCTCAGATCCAGGACGAGCTCTTTTGTGCTGCCCAGGTGAGGTGGAGGCCCCAGTCTCTTTTCTTAAGGTAAATTACACTTTTGTTTTTCGATATTGATAACATTATTTTTATATCCTATTTGCTTGAAAGCCAATACCTACATAGTCTTCAGTAAAGATTTCACAGTATTAGACTCTCTCATTAGAGTTCCAATGAGAGATAAAATTAGAAAACTTGATCTTCCATAGTATCCTTCTAAAACAGAATGGAGTAAATGTAGTTTTCCTGGTGCATCCACCTTTCTACTGGAGTCAGTTTGATAATCAATTACTAATTCCTAAATGGCTGTTAACTTGATTAAAAACACAGATCTATGTTACTCCCAAAACACTGCAGAACCAACTGAGAATCATCAGACTCTTCATAAGAGAGTGGTTTGATTGAGATGTCTCCTATAAGCTCAGGCCTTTGAACCTGATATTGGGTTCACAGTTGGTGCTACTGCTTGGGAGAGCTTAGGAAGTATGCCCTTCTAGAGAACATAGATCACTTTGAGGCTTCAAGGCCCAAACCATTCTCAACCTCTCTCTCTCTCTCTGCTTACAGTTTGAGATGAGACCTCAGCTCTCAGATTGCTGACTTCTTTAGTCGCCATGTCTATTTGTTACAATGGTTCCCCATCAGTATGGCAATGAACTCATTTTTTGGTGCCATAAGTCAAGCAAACTTTTCTCTCTGAGTTGTCTTGGTCACATAGTTTTATTACAAAAATAGAAAATTGACTAATACAGAAGTTTTTCTAAAGACTTCAATCTATTCTTGTCATAAATACAATGAGCAAAATCAAATTGAGGAGAAAAGGGTTTTTTTTGTTTTTTTGTGGGATTGGGGTTTGTTTTTTGTTTTTGTTTTTTGTTTTTCACATAGATAACAGTCCATTATAAAGGGAAGTCAGAGTAGGAACTTAAGAATCTGGGGCAGGACCTGAAGCAGAGGCTGTAGAGGAGTGGTACTTACTGGCCTTATCTACATGGCTTAGTCAGCCTGTTGTCTTATACAAATTGACATTACCTCTCTAAGAGTAGCAGCGCCCAGTGAGTTTCTCCTATCAGTCATTAATAAAGAAAATGCCCCATAGACTTGCTCACAGTCCAGGTTTATTGAGGTGTTTTCTTAACTGAGGTATCCTCTTCCCATATGTGTCTGGCTTCTTGAGAATTAACTCTCTCTGTCTCTGCCTCTGTTTCTGTCTGTCTGTCTTTGTCTCTGACTACCTTTCTCTCTCTCTCTCACACACACACACACACACACTCAAAAGAATTTTTGTATAGTAATATGGAATTTAATATGATGAGAAACAAGTAATATTACATTATTGTCAGTACATAATCTTATTAACACACTTAATATTTCTTTGTGACAAAGAGTACATATTAATGTCTAATCACAATCATCAGCAATAAATTTAATATAATGTATTATAAATAAAATCCCAGAAATAAGTGCTAGCTTACAAAAAACACTTGAAAACAATGCTTTTTCCTCTATTTTCCTCTATTTATCCATCCATGAATAAATACACACACACACACACACATGTATATATATTTCTTTTTCAACTGTCTTTTTCAACTGCTTAGATTAGAATAGAAAAAATGAGCATTAAACCATAATATTGAAGGTCCCATAAAAATTGATTTCTTTGGGCATATCTTCCTAAATCTTTGTGGCTAATAATGCAGAAAGCAAGTCTTCACTTTCAATACCACCTCACAACTGGTTCTGATTATGACTTGTGTTAAAAAGTATTCATCAGAAAAGGACTTAAAAGTTTGAGAGGGGAACAGTAGCTTCAGTAATTCATCTACGTTAGGTTCAATTCTCACAATGAATGGCAATTTCATCATCTCTGAATTTTATCTAGGAGCATCAGGACCCAACCATTTTCAAGTCACCTGGCTTTCTGAAGGTGGTAGTTGTCTATAACTTTGAAGCACCTGCACTATGGCAGGGTTTCTGGAGCCATTATAAGACCTGAAACTTCAGCTCTCCTATCATTTCATATATGTGCATTTTTCTATGTTTGGGCATTTCTTCTGTATTTTAAATCTTCCATTGTATATAATTATGATATAGAACATGATGCTATGAGAATATAAATAAATACTAAAATGACTACCACAATAAACCAAATTAGCATATCTATCATCTCAAAGAGTTAACCAATTTGTTTACACAGAAAAAGCAGCTTTTAACTTTCAAAAGTCTACTCATACATCAAAAATAAAATAAAGTACCATGAGGTGCTGAGAAGGCGGTAGTCTTCTGTTTTAGGATGAAATGTTCTATAGATATCTGTTAAATACATTTGGTTTCACTGTGTCTCTGTTAAGCTTCTGATTTCATGATCTGTCCAATGATGAGAGTGGGTCTCCCACTATTATTGTGTGAGGTGAAATGTGTGCTTTGAGCTTTAGTAAAGTTTCCTTTATGAATGTGGGTGCTCTTGCATTTGGAGCATAGATGTTCAGAACTGAGAGTTCATCTTGGTAGATTTTTCCTTTGATGAGTATGAAGTGTCCCTCCTTATCTTTTTTTGATAACTTTTGGTTGAAAGTCAATTTTATTTGATATTAGAATGGCTATTTCTGATTACTTCTTGGGAGCATTTGCTTGGAAAACTTTTTTCCAGCCTTTTACTCTGAGTTAATGTCTGCCTTTTTCAACACTGAGGTGTGTTTACTGTATGCAGAAAAAGGCTGGGTCCTGTTTACATATCCAGTCTGTTGGTTTATGTCTTTTTATTGGGGAATTAAGTCCATTGATGTTAAGAGATAATAAGGAAAAGTGATTGTTGCTTCCTGTGATTTTTGTTAGAGGTGGAATTATGTTTATGTGACTATCTTCTTTTCGGTTTGTTTAAAGAAAAGAACACACATGGTATGCACTCACTGATGAGTGGATATTAGCCCAAGTGTTTAGAATACCCCAAATACAATTCACAGACAACATGAAGCTCAAGAAAAAGGCAGAACACAGTGTAGATGCTACAGTACTTCTTAGAAGGGGGAACAAAATACTCATTGAAGGAAACATGGAGACAAAGTGTGGAGTAGAGACTGAAAGAAGGGCCATCCAGAGCCTTCCCCACATGGGGATACATCTTATATATAGTCACCAAACCCAGACACTATTGTGGGTGCCAAGAAGTGCTTGCTGACTGGAGCTTGATATAGCTGTCTCATGGGAGGCTCTGCCAGAGCCTAACAAGTACACAGCCAACCATTGTACTGAGCATGGGGTCCCCAATGGAGGAGTCAGAGAAAATATTGAAGGAGCCGAAGGGGTTTGATGTCCCATAGAGAGAACAACAATATCAACCAACCAGACTCCCCAGAGCTCTCAGAGACTAAACTAGCATCCAAAGAGTACACATGGAGGGACCCATGACTCCAAAGGCATATGTAGCAGAAGGTGGCCTTGTTTGGCATCAATGGGAGGAGAGGCCTTTGGTCCTGTGAAGTCTCAATGCCCCAGTGGAAAGGAATGCCAGGGCGGGAAGGCAGGAATTCGTAGGTAGAGGTGGTAGGGAAGAAACATCTTCATAGAAGCAGGAGGAGGTTGGAAATGGGATAGGGGGTTCAAGGAGGGGGAACTGGGAAAGGGGATAACATTTGAAATGTAAATAAAGAAAATATATAATCACAAAGAAAAAGAAAAAAAGCCAAAACACCATTTTTAACTTTGGTTGTCTTGTGGCAAACTCAGTCTTCAGACCACAACATGTTACTCAATTGCTACTTTATCTAGGATCATCTTTTTCATCCTGCCTAGCTTATTTCCTATGTCTCAAAGAATTCCCACTTAAATTACTATTGGGTTATCTTTACCTAACTTCTCATTGATATATTTACAAAATACTGGGAAAAGTGAGATAACAGCACAAGTCTTGACTAGTTTTGACACTTCATTATCCTCCAGATTGAAAAATGGGAAAATTTTGTCTCATACTTGACTTAGAGCTGCCAGGTCATCAAGATCTGAAGATGGCTCCTTTATTTAGATATGCAGCAACTATGGTTCTTTATCTTCAAACTATGCATTTTCTAATGACCAAAATATTTATTTGATGGAGATTACAATCTTACTTTGTACCAATTAGAATTTATACCTATGACAAATTTTAGAAATGCTATTTGTTTTGGCTTATGATTTTTATTGGCCTTTTCCCCAGCTTCCTAATGAAGTGTGAGATAGCATTAAGAAAGGATTTCTATCAAATGAAATAGAAAGTGACCAGGGCTAAGGTATATAACAGTGTCACCAAGAGTCAATTCTATTGGTCAGTCCTAGACACATATATACATATGAGCAAAACAAAAGGGAGTTTTGTATTGGATCTTTCACACACACACACACACACATACACATACACACACATATGTATATATGTTTACATATGTATCTATATGTATATATACTCATATATGAAATCTCTCATATAGCCTTCATAAATATTTATTAGGGAGAAAGATTATATATATATATACATATATATGAGAGAGAAACATACATAAAAATATATAATGACAAGGCAATGATTTGAGAAAAAGTGGGGAATACAACAGGAGTGGGAAGGAAAAGGAGAGATAGAATATAAATATAGAATTCATATATGACATTCTAAAACATGAATAGAATATTTTAAAAGATTAAATTAGCTTGATGAGACATATTCTAAATTTCTGCAGAATACACACTGTTTATTCTCAAAGTAATGGGGCTATACTGAGTCCTTAAGGCCTGAAGAGGGAGCCCTAAGATAGACACGTCTGGTGTGAAAGTGATGAGACTTTGCTGAGACTTGAAGGCATGAAGAGTGGGACCTGACATATGTATTTCTAATATAGACAAAAGGACATGGAAGGGAAGGTGAATAAGCATTAAAAGAAATGCCATCCTTCAGAGTTTCAGAGACAATTCATCCAAAAAAACTATGTGATAAATGTTTCAAAACTATTTGTAAGTCAGACACTTCTATATAGTTTTATCTTATAATTTTTATTAAGAATTTCTGTTGTACAAATATACCTTCAAAGATTAAAACATTTGACATTTTAAATGTGTTTTCATGTATGATGATGTACTTAGATAAGGATAAGAAATTAATACGTTGGTATGCTAAATCATCAAAAACTGTTTCTAACTCAGCTTTCCAAATAATTCTGAAAATGGTGTTTGTAATAGAAGACTTAGACATCTACCACAAAAATGAGATTTTTTTTTTCTATCCTATAGGGAACTGATACCTAAGGAAAGCTTTTGAGTCTTTTTCAAACCAGCATTTCAAAGGATCTTTGCTGACTGAAATCTAGATTTGACTTGACAGATTTTTTCCATTGAGTTCAAAGATAACTCTAAATTTGACCCCATATGTTTTTCTGTCTTTAGAAATGCTGTAAAGCATGTGAGATTAATGGAAAACATGAAGAAAAAGGTCGTGAGGCCTGAAAACATCATAAAGGCAGCCAGCCTATTGAAATTGGCAGTAGTTGCTTGTGGTTGGAATCAAATGAAGTTCCAGACACACTAGGCTGACAGATGACTTACTATTTGATGTTCTCATGAGGGAGGATGCACTCAAATGTTTAAAATCTGCTTTCTACAGCTCCAGTTGTTTTACTCTCCCCACACCTCCTAATGATCACAAAATCAAGTAATTTTCCATACTTTGAAATTTAGAAAATAACAAATATTATTATTGAGGGGGTAATAATGAGTAAATATTAGATAATCTGTACTTAAAATTTGATCTTGCTAACATCAAATTCTTGCTTTTTGGTGACGTACAGATTGACCAATGAGTAGAAAGTTGACTAAGGAAGAAAACTCCAATTATAAGACACAAATGTTAGTGTAGGAGGGTGAAAACTATCTATCTATTGATACCTATTCCTACCTTTCTGGTTTGAAATCTTTGGCATATGGAGAAAAGACAATTTCATTTAAAATAAATTAAAAATGATACTATGTTTTATTTGTTTTTATTTTATAGTATGGCCATTCACTTGTTTCTCTTAAATACTCTGCTTTAGCATTAAACAGTGGAACAAAAAAGTTATTAATAACAAATAAGAGTTGGTTATAATTATATGGGCAGTAAGAGCCAACCTTTTCTATTATTAAAATATCAACATGAAGTTCGAATTTTGGCATATGCGATAAACCTAGAACTTGTTATACAGAGACAAGTAAACCTTGGTGAGTTTAAGGCCGGCCTGGTCTCCATTTCTAATTTCAGGAAAGTCAGGAATATGTAGAAAGATTCAGTCTCAAAAAATAATAACAAAGCAAATGAATAACCACAAAAATTTAGCTACATGATGTTTATGGCCATATTATAAAATCAAACTAGCCAAAAGATATCTGTGTGTGTGTGTGTGTGTGTATGTGTGTGTGTGTGTGTGTGTGTGTATGTGTATGTGAATATATATAATGTATACATATGTATATAACTTTACATACAAAATTGAACATATATATATACACACACACACACACACATATTATTTCAAAGTTTGGAATATATATTACTTCAATCACTCCAACTGTTAAATAAATAATCCATCAGATATATATGACTATGCATACAGAATGAAACATATAGTTGATCTAATTATAGAATACAATAGTACCTATACAAAACTCGAACATTTGTTACCAAACGAAAGTCATATCTAGGTTGAGGGTTCTCCAGACTAGTTGATGCTGAGAACTTCATGTTTGTCAAATGTCATACAAACAGGTATTTTTAGTTCCATCAATAGCTATGAATTGCTCACATATATCTCTGAGATCATATCCTACATATACTCAGGTAAATCCTTTGGAGCTTATTCTTAGCAGATTGCTAGCTTCTACCAACCAAAATATTAGTTTCATCACATAGCATCTAAACATATAGAAGAGCTTTCCTACCTTTCTATAAGCTTCCTACCAATTCATTTCCAAATGTCTTCACCTATGGCTTTTGTTCTCTAATTAAAATTATCCATGCAATTCTTTCTAAATTAGAACCCATCATTTCTGGTAGCCTAAATCAATGTTCCAGATCCATAATCACTTCATATCTGGTTCAGAATAAACACCTTCACTACCTTTAATATTACTTCATAATTATACAACTGATTTTACAAATTATTTGCATGAATTATATGAAATTTTCCATGTCACTGATTACTGTCAAGCATAGTCATTGAGTGTCAAGAATTCACTATGTTTCTGTGACACCTAAGATCTATACATCATAAATAAAGAGAACAAAGTGTGAAGACTTCTCAGATATGATTGATAGACAAAATAACTTGACTAATAGAAAAGTAAATGCAAAACTATATACTCACACAGAAAGGGGGGTTCTCACTCAAAGAAAAATAAATTAATCTAGGCCATATATGAAGTGGTGAGCATGGTCAAGGTATATGATTCAGGCAGTCACAATGATGTGTTGCATGTGGAATGAGTTGCTATAAAGAAAAGGTCAGCATGACTTGGTAGCATTTATACTACTCCAGAAAGCAGAAAGTGTTCCAAGTACAGATGACAGCAAAAACACGTAAAATTTTAACAAACAAAATATTAAGAAGGTTGAACTAGCATGGTATTTCATGTGTGAGAGAGAAAAGAACTAACATGAAAGAAGAGGGGAAATAATAAGCAAGAGGAATTTCTTGATTTTATTCATTTACCTCCTTATTTGGAGGTTGCATTAATACTGAAAGAAAACTGAGAAGAAGAAATGTATTTCCAGGTTTCACTCGCCATTCTTACACAATGTCTCAGTGTCTCAGCTTGGCCTGCTACTGACCCCAGGCCTCTGTCAATTTGTTCTACCATAGCTGCTGCTACAAAGACTGATCTGTGATGCTGAAGATTGAGATGAACATTGTGACTCTGCTTCTTCTCATCACATTTGCCTCTGGATGAAGAACAGGCATGAAAGCTGCCATGAAGCTAGGAGCACTGGTGTCAACAGTGACAGATAATGGAACATGGGAAGTGACAAGCTGAAACACATGATTTACTTCCCCATTACTTTTTTTTTTTTTTGGTTTTCTTTTTTTAAAAAAAAAACAAAAAACTTTTATTGCATTATGTTTTGTATTTAGTACAGTTTAAAATCTTCCTGTGGTACAAGCCCAAAATAAGAACAATATTTAGACATTGGATTTCATTGTAATAAGGCTGTATTTCAATGACCCTCACATCACCAAAGGATTTTACCTCCATCGTAGCTAAGCTGAGAGTTGATAGTTTTGCTGCACCAAGAAATGAATTGTAGGCACGATTTTTAGATACAGACTTCCTGCTATGGTCAAAGCTATTTGACTTGAGTGAGTGACTTTATTCTCAGCACACAGAGAACAGGTTACATTCATTTAAGAAATGGTGTATGGTCCTTGGTTGGTGGTTGAGTACCTGGGAGCTCTAAGAGTACTAGTTAGTTCATATTGTTGTTCATCCTAAGGGGCTGCAATCCCTTCAGCTCCTTTGGTCCTTCCTCTAACTCCTTCATTGGGGACCCTGTACTCAGTTAAATGGATGGCTGTAAGCCTCTACATCTGTGTTAGTCAGGTACTATCACTGATTGTTTTGGCAGAATGTGTATAGTAGTAGATTGAAAAGTCGATCATCAATGGGAGGAGAGGCCGTTGGCCCTATGAAGGCTCTGTGCCCCAGTGTAGGGGAATGCCAGGGCCAATAAGTGGGAGAGGGTGGGGTGGCAAGCATGGGGAGGGGGAAGGCAACAGCGGTTTGTTCTTATTGTTTTTGTTTGTTTGTTTGTTTTTTGGAGGGGAAACTGGGAAAGGAGTAATCATATGACATGTAAATAAAGAAAACATCTAATAAAAAAAGAATGGTGTATGTAATAAGATGGTCTATCCATAAAGTCATTCACCAGCTGTTTCAATGGACAATGGTTCTGCTTGGAGGGTGGCAGACATTAGGTGAGGGTAAGAATTTGGTTCATTAGCTGTGATGATTTGGAAAAGCATTCATCTCAGA
>NW_022196901.1:4133180-4197419 GCF_008632895.1 Mastomys coucha
TGTCTCTCTTTCTGATTTCTTTATTGTTTCTATTTCCATTTTTAGATTTTGGGTGGTTTTGCTCATTTATTTCACCTGTTTGATTGTGTTTTCCTATAGTTCTTTTAAGGGATTTTTGAGTTTCCTCTTTAAGAGCTTCTAGCTCTTTACCCATGTTCTCCTGTATTTCTTTGAGGCTGCTATTTATGTCTTTCTTAAGGTCCTGTATCATCATCATGATAAGTGATTTTAAATCTGAATCTTGCTTTTCCGGTGTGATGGTGTTTTCAGGACTTGCTATGGTGGGAGAATTGGGTTCTGATGATGGCAAGTGACCTTGGTTTGTTTTGTTTATTTTCTTATGCTTGCCCCCTGCCCTCTGGTTAACTCTAGTGCTACCTGCCCTTGCTAAATCTGACGGGAGCCTGTCCTTCCTGTGACCCTGGTTGTGTCAGATCTCCTCAGAGTCAAGCTGTCTCTGTGATCCTGTGATTCTGGGATCCTGGGTTCCTGGGCTTGTTAGATTACCTGGGAGTGAGGCTTTCTCTGTGTGTTGTGGGACTGGCTGCAGAGCTTGTGCCCAAGGTCTGCTCAGAACACTAACCCAGACAGATCAGAAGAAACCCGAGTCACTCGGCTGGTGGAGTTTCTGTGTGCCTGATCCCGCTGGTCTTAGTTACTCCCAGTGTTGGCACAGATGTTGGTTCCTGCTCACCTCTGATCCTGGGTGTGTCAGAGCGCCTAGGAGTGGAGCTTCCTTTGGGTGTTGTGAGACTGGCTGCAGAGCTTGTGCCCAAGGTCTGCTCTGGACCCCAGCCCAGACAGAACAGAAGGAACCCGAGTCACTGGACTGGCAGTGTTCCTGTGTGCCTGGTCCCGTTGGTCCCAGTTACTCCCAGTGTTGGCACAGATGTTGGTTCCTGCTCACCTCTGATCCTGGGTGTGTCAGAATCTTTTTCTGGTTTTCTGAGACAAGGTTTTTCTGTGTAGCCCTAGCTGTCCTGGATCTCACTCTCCTCCATTACTCTTTGTGATACATATTCCATGGGCAAAGTTACTGCATCTGGAAAGAGACCACTGGCCAAAAAGCAAACAAATAAATAAGCACAAAAACAGCCAAGCAAGCAAACAAACAAACAAAAAACTGTGTACATTTTTGGGAACCAGCTGGATAACACCACCACAGATTTATTTCTTGCAATCCTATGCTCACTTCCCACATCCCTAGAACCAACACAACTCTTCTTATTAACAAGATAGTCAAATAATTCATCTTAACTCAGATTTTCTTGTCATTAAACCTTGTCCATGATCAGAAATAGAAGCTGTAGGATAGAAAAGACATTCTCTCCCTTACTTCAGCCTTTCGTTTAATATTTAATAGTTTATTTTTTCTGAGCATTTACAATAGGCATTTGACACATGTAAAAATTATTATCATTCCCGGTTCTCCAAATATGGTATTAAAATAAGAGTGGTATGAAAACAAAGACAAAGCATTTCCTGATGCTCAGAAAATAAATTCAACAACATGGGGTGACATAAGCAGGACAATCAATTCTGTTACATATAAGTACAGATATTTGACTGAGTTATAGGACAGGTAGAAAAATGGTGATTTGATTCAGAATGTTACCCAAGGAGACAACAACAGAGAAGAGTTTTAAGATGGGGTTGTGTTCAATAAGCCACAGGGGCAACAGAAATGGGTTCTTGCAGTATATTAGAGGCAACATTTACAGCTTGGTCAATTTTAATTAAGTGGCCATGCTTCCTCTATGAACTGCCTACCTCAGGACAATTACACTGAACTTGGTTCTCTGAAGCTACATTGCTGGATTAATCCCTTACCAATAGTACCCCAGGTTACAAACCATTTTCTCATGAAGTCTCCCCTGTCAAGCCACCAAACAGTCTTCCTAGCCCCAGTCATCACTTATGTAACCTTCCACTTTTGTTTCATGTATGAAGACTGTGACCATGTGACTTTTAAATTATCGATGTATTGTCAATTCTCAGCTAACAATTCATACACTCTGCTAAAAGGGAAATTAATATCATGTGAAATTTTTTCAATATACGTACATACGTATGTATGTATGTATGTATGTATGTATGTATGTATGTATATTGAGACTAAGGACTAAATGGTTCCAGTATAAATGATAAAGGTAATTTATTCTAGAGGAAAAGAGAAGAGCTACACTAGAAATATTCACATAGACTCACCTCCACCTTGGGACGAATAAATTTTAAGGAAGTTAAGGACAGAGTGGATAGGGTATCACAACACCTACAGAGTGGGAAGGGAATGTGAAGGGAAGCAGAACAGATTTCCAAGCAAGTGCATTCCACTGAAACAGAGTGAGAATGACAAGAAGCATGAATCAAAAGTGCACAGATAACCATGCCATACGACCTTCCAGCTAAATTGTAAGTTCAAAAGCACAAAGACCATTGGTGGATGTAGTGAAGGAGATGGCATGGTCAGATTCAAAGTACTTCACCTGCAGAAGAAGGTAGGTGTGGAGTGATGAGTGAGACCATTGTGTCAATACTGGTGTGAAGTCCCAAAAGAATTGGAAAAGAATGGAAACAACCTAATGCTGGCATATAGGGAGAATTGATGCTATAAAGGATTAATGGGTAAATGAGAAAGGACTGAAAAATAATAACAATGCAAACATACAAAACTTTATATTAAAGAAAATTATGGTTTCATAGTTGGTACCTACTGAATACAAGGAAACAAACAAAAGCAGTTCCTCACAGTAAAATTTTTGTGAGACATTTCGTTTGAAATTTTACTGCAAATATAAAACATTACTGTATAGAAAGGCATAGAAAAAATGTTAGTACAGTGAACAACTGCCAGAAACTATGACTATCAAAGATTTAAGGAATCACAGTAGAAGACATTGTAGATACACTTTACGAGGTATTTCAGTAAAAACAACAAAAAGGAAATATGGAAAGGTTTCCATGCCTATGGAGAATAATGTGCAAAGTCCTTTACATCTGCACTGAATATTAAACAATTAGGTATAAACTGGTATCAGTTCCAATATCTGTAATCTTTTTCTATAGGTCTTTATTTAATTTTATTTATTTATTTTATGTATATGAGTACACACGTAGCTGTACATATGCAGATAGTTGTGAGTCTTCATCTGGTTGTTGGGAATTGACTTTTAGAACTTCTGCTCACTCTGCTCAACTCTGCTTGCTCAGTCCCTGCTCACTCTGGCCCCAAAATTTCTTTATTATTATAAATAAGTACACTGTAGCTGCCTTCAGATGCACCAGAAGAGGGCATCAGATCTCATTATGGGTGAGCCACCATGTGGTTGCTGGGATTTGAACTCAGGACCTTTGGAAGAGCAGTCAGTGCTCTTACCTGCTGAGCCATCTCTCTCTTTTTTTTCTTTGCGAGACAGGGTTTTTCTGTGGTTGTCCTGGAATTCACTCTGTTGACCAGGCTGGCCTCGAACTCAGAAATCCACCTGCCTCTGCCTCCCAAGTGCTGGGATTAACGGCGTGTGACAACACTGCCTTGCTTCTATATATAGGTCTTAAATGTCTGCCTTATCAACTCCTCTCACCCAGTCCACTCCTGTGAACTGTTCTCTCCTACTGGAAGCTTCCTGGCTCCACTTCTCCTTTAATTCCATAGATATATTTGGGAGGGGATGAGATAAGGCATGGTACAAGACCACTTTTTATGGTAACTATGAAAGCTGCAAGTCCTTTGTTTTCCTCTGCCACGTGAGATACTTTTCCTTCAGTAGACTGGCATTTTTGTGATGGAAAGGACCTTTTATAACTGACCCCTGCATCTCTGACACATAAAACAAAATGTGGAGTTTGCTAGCACATTTATATCCATTGTTGGAACTAAAACCATAAAAATGTGCACTTTCAACTTAGGAAGTCAGTACCCTGGACAGAAACATAACTCATGTGATTCTGTGACAGACAAGGCCTAACTTGTGTTTCTCAGGAACCACAAAAAGTCATTTTCCAGATGAAATAGGAAACACATGAAAGTACCTCCTAAACAAGCACTTTTATTTGTTCTGATCATGCTCATTCTCCTTCCTCCTACTCTCCTAAATCCATCCCGTTCCTTTCCCATCCTACTCTCTGGCTTTTCCCACCCCATTCAAGGTCAGTTTGTGCAACCCAAACATAGAAGTGTAACATGGGCTACACATTTAAAGATAACTGGCATTCCTTGGTCCAATACCTAAAAATTGTCAATAATGCCTTGGCTAGGGCTAGGAAATATTAGCTAACAAATCCTATGATATTTTCAAAACTGGCATTCCATGATTAAAAATATGAAGTGATGTCAGGCCATCTGAAGCTCTTTCTTTATATGTTTGAAAATTCTCTGTTTAAAACTAACTATATAAACTCTTTCTTTTGAATCAACTAAGATAACCTAGAAACAGCTCATTATGCATTTGTCATATTTTCCTATGCATCAAATACTTATCTCCTCATCACTTAATCTTTGCTAATACAATGATTTATTAAACCATTCAGATATTTCAACAATAATCTCATAAATATGGAATCAGGTTCTCATAATTCAGTATCTAGTACTAAGTTATTATGAATCTCAAGTAACTTGCTTTGTTCCAATTAGGGATATTATTTATTTCTGAGCAGAAATAATAAAAGTTTTATGAAAGCCAAAAACTTCCAAACATGGTTTTACTATGCATCAGGGTATACATAAAAGTTATTCAATAATCTCACCTCAATTCACTTTTTATATTAACAATATACATACCAAACATTAACACTTTGAAAAATGGAGAAACTAACTGCAATGTGAAGCAAACAACTAAAAATTAAAACTCTCAGAGCTGTCAAGTGTCACATAAAACACAAGAATAGTTTTGTCTAAATTTTTATTTATGAAAAAAATGAATTAATTTCATTATTCAATCTATAATATTGTCTATTGTAATGATCTAAACATGCATACCACTGACCAAGAGCATGCTCTATAACCTTAAATGTAATTTTCTAGATAGAATAATTGTTTAAGACATGTTCTTTAGAGGAACAGAATCAAGGAGATGAATGTGTGTGTGTGTGTGTACATATGTATATATGCATGTATGTTCATGTATAGTGTATTTATAGTCTTAAAATTGATTTTGTGTGCTTTAAAATAATGATGGCTAAACCTCATTCGAGAAATTGAGAACCTAACACTATGTTTTTGAAACTGGGTGCCTCAACAGTCAGATAGTTCAAGAATAGGAATAGCTGTGCCTTGCTGGATGGCAAAGACAGTATGACTCAGTCTACTGGACAAGATGCCTCCCAGTCAAGTAAAGAAAGCCAGAAAATTACTGGAGACTCACTGATCCCTATTCCAGAGTGAAAGTTTTGCTACACTGGTTCTACTATCAGCAAGGGAATCAATAGTAGCAGCAGCAACAGTAACAGGGCAGATCAACTGGGGCAGCAATAGGGAAGGGCATGAGAGCAAAGGGTTAAAGTAAATCTCCCTCAAAAATACCCTGTTTTACTAGGAAGCTACCAGAAGTTACCACCCACAATTGCAGTGACCTTTGCACATCAATCAAGACAACTGGGTCATTTCTTCAGATGAAGCTCCCTACTCAGATGATTCTATTTGTTGCAAGTTGGCATTAAAACCAATCATCAAAACTTGGGGAAGGAGATGAATGTGATCGAAATACATTTAAGCTCAAACTTTGTTCTAAATAATGTAATGATAATTTAAAAGAAAAATAAATAAAACTAAGCAAAATAGAAACACAACATAATTAATATATCCAAAGTCAGTGTTATAACCGTATAGTAACATATATAAATGATGGAGATAAGTAGATGGCTCAACATACAAAAGCACACAAACATGAAGACCAGAGTTCAGATCCCTAGAAATCCATGTATGGTGAGCATAACCTAAAACCGGCTTCAGAAGGTGGACATAGTGGTCCATGAGATTGTCTAGAAGGATTAGACATGTTAGTGAGTTCTGGGTTAGACTGAGGTACCATGACTCAATAATTAAGTTGGAAGAGCAATCAAGCACTATTTCTCAAATTAATTTCATGCTTTTATATCAAGATATCTCTCTCTCACACACACACACACACAAGCTCACCACACAAGCAAATCTTTTATAGACACACATGTAATACACCATAGACAAACACACACACATATGCATACATACATATGCTACATACATACATACATACACACATACATACATATATACACACTGAAGAAATATGGCATAAAACATTATATTTTAGAATATGCCTATAGTGTGAAAACACCAATTTTAAATTTTCTGTAGATTATTTTAACCTATTTATAAAATATTAGCTTAGTTTTATAAAAGCACTCTCACTAAACGCTAACACAACTTAATTCCTTTATATAGAGATTAAGAAATTTATATTAGTTTGATATTTTTAATAACTACATTCAATTTTCAAAAGTATATAGTTTTATTTCTCACTTCATTTGCTTTTTAAAAATCTATAAAATATAATCAATTTTAGAAGATATCCTTTAGACTCTACATTTATCTTAATTAGAATATTCAAATATCACTGTTAATTTATATGCTAGATATTAAATATATTTATATATATATGCATAAAAAGATTTTTTCACAATCATAATTTCACATAGTTGTTTTTGAAAATAATTTTATTCTGGTAAACCTAATGACTCAGAAATTATTTTACAAATGGCCAGATCTAAATGTCCATATAGACCTAAAGAGAAATACACCACTTATATGTCTATGACTTATAATGCTAAGATTTAAAATGACAGCTATATTCTTAGTTTTCAAACAAAATTTTGTTGAGTTATGTCTATTACCATAAACATTGACTAGAATATCATCTTTAAAATTTTATTGAAACTGTCATTTAGATTACAAAAAAATGTATTTTGTTAAACTGTGGCTTATAAAACACATAAAAACAAACCAGAAATAATCTATTATTATTTGTATATTAATTTCTATATTAATTAAGTGATTTTTCAGAGATACATACATGATTTATTCATAGATTAGACATCATTCACAATATTCCAAATACAGATATACATGTGCATGCACATGTACCAAGGATGCTGAAACAGCTGGAAGAGAGTGCATTGAACATTCCTCTTCATTTTATTGATGAGGTGTGTTGCTTGAACATAAGCCAAATAAAATCTGTCTGTTCACTCTACAAAGCCCATAATGAGGAAAGTGTATACCTTAATAACTGCATAAAATTTTAATGCTTTCATAATGCTGTTGAATTTTATGTCCATTATTTTTCTCCTAGACATCCAAGGAACATTTGTAAGCCTTCCCATTAATAACTTTCCAACTCAAGCTGTTTTATGTCTGAAATCACTGTTCAAAATACATCTACCTTATAGCTATAGACCCCTGAAGAACACAACAGAGTCAGAAAAGATTGGAATCATTAAGTCCGTAATTTTTACAGTTATGTTCTCTAAATTGCAGAATGTTAATGGCTATTTTCAAAATCATTATTCTTTGTAACATAACATTACTTTCTATGTTTTAAAGTCTTTAAGACTCTTCCAAAGTACATCATATTGATCTTAATTTTAATATAACATAATCCATTATGACTCCCTTTCAATGGATTTTTTTGTGGCTACTTGTCTCAATTTATATCTGTATTTTCATTTCACCCTAACATTTCGGATCATATTTTATCATTCAATTTGGCAGCATTTATTAACAATTTCCTTTTATTTTATCTTCTATAAAATATTCACTACATTTTAGTTTATGTCCTATTCTCCTGGTCATTATCCCAAACTATTATTGACTCTACAAGATTTTATAAAAAGCGGATAGCTGTAAGTTCACTCTACCCTCAGATTTTAACTTATGTGCACGTTCATATATTTTCTGTCAAAACTGCTTATTTTTGTTTTGCTTGTTGTGTGAGACATCTTACTTTTTAAGTTCAAGTTGACCTGGAACTCACTACATAGTTTGAAGCGGCCTTAAACTCACCATCCTCCTGTACCTATTCCTAGTGCTGGAAATATATTTAAGTAAAACCACATGAAACTTGCAAAAAAAAAAAAAAATACTTTGTATTCCTTGAAAGAAAGAATAGAAAAACTACTTTAAATCATTTTGGAAGAAACAGCCATGAGGAAGGAAAATTGGTTTTAAAATGCTAATCTCTGAAACTCTGTACAATATATAATATTTAACTCTTGCTTGTATTCATGCATTAGAGATATTATATAGGAAAAGGAGTAGATAAGCATAGGTTAAGAAACTCAGTACTTACTCCCAGGATAAAGCAGGGTGATACATTTTAAATAAATCGGTGTGCTCTTCAGGAGGACCTTATCTTACAAAAAAATGTATATAGAAAAACAAAATGACCACATACACATACACTAAGCATGCACACACACACACACACACATTCATGCATGCACACATGCATATAAACACACATGAACAAAGAGAGACAGAGAGAAATTGTATTTTCTATTATTTTCTTGATATGTGAAATTAGACAAAGAGCAACTTCAACTATGCCTTTGATTTTTACAAATACAATCAATGAAAATTATTACTCCATCATAGTTACTCAAGTTTTATGTATAATAACTGTCTTATTAAGTGTATGACATGTTGTCTGCCACTCTTTACAACTTCAGTATTTTCACAGGACATTTAGCTTCTTGTATAAGGGATAAAATCAGAGGATTGGTAGCACAGGTATGGTATAGAGGATTGACAAAATATGGTAAGATATGTAAACATTAAATCACATGCCTAGTCTAAAAACAAATACAGATGAATTATTGAAAATACTATCATTAACTATGTCCTATCCAATGTTTTCTTTAAGCTTTTAAAAAAAAATAGCTAGTTCTGATATTAACCCCTTTTAATACACGCATACAGACCTTACTTCAATACTAAGTACTACATATAAATATTTTATTTTTTTCTATATTTAATAATAAAGATGGAGATATAGCTCAGAAACACTCAGAATGCTTGCTTATTATATAAGGCTCTAATTTTGATCCAGAAAACCTCAAAAATAAATAAATGAATAAAAGGAAATATAAAAAAAATGCAATGAACTCTGAAGAGCAGACTGATTTTTGATGAGAACACTAAACGTTTGGGGGAAAAATTTGAAAACTAATCCTAACACAATCTTGATTTTACAGTCACCAATTTTTAAAATCAGCACCTCTACATTTCCAAGAATAAATCTATTATCTTCAAGAGCAACATCAATTTCACTAAAGATTTTAAATGATTGACATCATAAAGTCTTCTTTGTAAAACTTAATATTTTTTCATATTTCACCTGACAGCAATGTTATGTCTGCTCCAACTGTATTATTTATTTTCTTTTCCATTGTCTTAGGAATCTAAAATATTTTGAAAGGTGCTGTTTTAGCATGACCCAGCTTATGACTAACTGATAAAATCAATGAATCCATTCGTTCTAACAGCTGGTAAAGCAGGTTATTCTATATCCAGATGATTATCTCTTTTAACAGAGACCCTGATTTACAAAATATGATAAGTTTACTCATACTTTTCTAATTCTGTCTTTCATCCTACTGATATTTTTACAGAGAAGCACGGAGATATAGCTTTCTGTCTCACAGCAGGATGTGTCATGCTTCCTGTACACTGTGGCATTGAAAGAGGGAGAACCAACTCAAATGATGGTTATGGATTATGGAATAGTTGTCTTTCATTTCAGAAGAGAATTACGATGATTTTTATTAGCACAGATGTTAAGTCACTAAATAACTTACATGTATGTATCAGCACAGATGTAAGCTTGGAACCATGTAAGCTTGGTTTGAATTTAAGCTCTATTTTCTAGCTGTGTGCATATTCTCAGTTAAGTGTAGTAACTTTTTCATCTGTAACTGAATGTTAGCATCATTCTCTTAGGGATTAATTCACATTCAAATAATGTGTGTGTTCACTGTGTACAGGCTCTTTAGATGCAGTAGAAGAGAGTAAGGAATCATTAATATTAGCCATAATCACCAGGCGTTTTCTATGAATCCCATGTAAGCCAAATGCATGCCATAGAGATTCAAGCAGTCAACTGCTTTCCTAATAAAGTTAGATGTTTATAAACTGAATTTTACTGGGAATGGTCAGGTTACAAGAATTGCAGTAAAAGCATTATAGTAAGGATTGCTATTTGCGTGTTAGGGCAAATGAACAAACTAAAGGCATTCAATCTTCTCAGCAGTATGAGCAAAGTTTTCACCTTAGAATACCTTAAAGTGCAAAGCTAATGAGCAAAGCAGCCTTGATAAAATATACAAGAGACAGCAATTGCTGCTTCATGGGAGAGAAGATGAAACCTGAAGAAAAAACAGAAGTAAATTTCTTAATTTATTATTTTTAAAATTCTAAATTCCAAACTCAGAGAATGTGTTGCCTACTCAGAGTAAACTAAACATGTTAAAAAATAGATAAAATCTGATGAGATGCATAATTTCACACAATTTATTTGCCTTAAGTCACTGTAATGAAGATACTATAGCATAGGTCAAAGATAGTAACTGTCCTCAAGACACCAACCTTCTCTTGTCTTTACCATGGCCGAGCATATAAAACATGCTTGGCTTTGTGCCTGGGATAGAGACATCAGTTGGAACAGTAGAACTCAATAGTCTCCAGATTTTATCTGTATAGAGAAAGAGCAGAGGCCTGGCCCAGGTTTGACATGTTTCATATCAGAAATATGCTAAATTAGGCTTCTGGATTTACTCTTCTCTTTGTCAGCTAAATTTTCAAATTAGCAGATGTTTACTTCCAAATTTCTTTTTTCCAACTGGGTTCTTTTCATAGTGTCTGACAAGACACTATTCCCTCCCCAGACCTCTCCTCTAGTTGAGTTTATACCTCAACTAGACCTAAAGAAACAAACAATGGAATATGAGACACTCCTTTTTAGAGAAGATTTGGTTATTCATAAAGTGTTTCAAAGCAGATGATTTTTAACCCAAGGATTTCCAGAGGAATGGTCCCTTCAGACACTCACAGTCTGCTTATAGTCTCAGTGGTAGTGTATTTCTGACAGTTACATACAATTGACAATTAATTAACTAATAATTAGAGACAGTTCCTCACTTCATAACTTACTGTGACCAGGAACTCTTCTTTCTACCTCAGCCCCCCTGGTGGCAGGGCCAAAGTCAGGAGACAACTCACTCTGCTAATGTGGAAAAAGTTAACCTACACATTTCAAAGTGAAAAGGTCTCCATGTGATGTGTGTCTCTTACTTGTATTTCAGCACCTTCCTTTCAGAGTTGAGAAAAGTACGTTTTGAAAGCACACATAGGTGTCTTTCCATGCCCCTCATTCTGTTTGAAAATGAAACATTCCATGTGACAATAATCCCATAGCTTCTGAATTCTTTCAACATTTTTCAAAATGTGGTTCTGCTGGTGATGGATTCCTTTAACCTTCATGATTCTGCAAAAGAGTGTTTCTCTGTGCAGTGGTGGTATATGCCTTTAATCCCCACACTTGTGGGGCAGAGGCAGGCGGATTTCTGAGTTCGAGGCCAGCCTGGTCTACAGAGTGAGTTCCAGAACAGCCAGGGCTATATAGAGAAATTCTGTCTCAGAAAATGACTATTTCACTTCTGCTTAGAAAATAAATTTTCTCTTTTTAGACTGAGTGAAAATTTCCAGTTTGTGTTTTGTATATTTCAGTGTGTTTTAAATGACCTATTCTCTTTTAGTTTATATTGCTTACAAAGAAATTTGTTGTCACTGATGTGCTCTTCCTTGTTCTCTGTGTTTCTTTACTATTTTTGATCAAATATTATGGAAATTCAGGTTATTCTTTCTTTAGAAAAAGAATTCCTCCTGTTAATAGGTCTGCTTGAGTTTCTTAATTATTTTTTATTAAATAATTTTATCAAATATTTTTATCAAATATATTTTATCAAATAATAGGTTATTACACTATTATTTCTTAAAATAGTTTTAAGATATTTCCTCATCCCAGGGAGATCCATACATATGCCCTTGAGCTTTCCTTGTTACTTAACCACTCTGGGTCGATGGATTATAGCATGATTATCCTCTACTTAATAGCTAAGGTGCACTTACAAGTGAGTACATACCATGCTTGTCTTTCTGAATTAGGGTAACCTCACTCATGATGATCTTTTCTAGCTCAATCTAGTTTTACCTGAAAATTTCATGATATGATTGTTTCTTAACTGTTGAATAGTTCTCGATTATGTAAATGATCTCTATCTTTTTTTAATTCGTTCTTCAGTAAAGGGATATCTAGTTTGTTACATGTTCTGGTTATTATGAATAATGCTGAAATGAACACCTGTGCCTAGTGCAATTGTCATCAGAGTGGTTTATCCAACAACAGATAGCAGCAGATGCAAACAGTATACAGATGCAGGGGAACCCCACAGAAGGGGAGGAGGCAGGATTATTGGAGCCAGAGGGGTCAAGGTCACCATGAGAACATGGTCCACAGAATCAAGTAAGCAACAATCATAGGTGCTCAAAGAAACTGAAATATAGATCCTGTGTGGGTCTGAGCTAGGTTCTCCATGTATACCTTATTATTGTGTGGGTTGGTATTTGTGTGGGATTCGTAACAGCGTGAGTACAGGATGGCGTCTCTGACTTTTTTTGCCTGCATGTAGGAACCTTTTCCTCTTATTGGGTTGCTACATCCAGCCCTGATAGGAGAGTTTGTACTTCTTTTAACTTGTGCCGTGTCCACAGGATGGATATATATATTTTAAAGAAAACAGAGAAGGAATTGGTCTGGGAAGAGAGGAGGTCAAAGGAAGGCCTAGAAGGAGAGGAGAGCAGGAAAAAAATGGTCAAAATGTAATGTATGAGAGAAGAATGAAAGTTAAAATATCCCCCTCTCTCCCCATTCCCTTTCTCCCTCTCTCCACGTGGTCTTGGCCAGCCCCTATTTCTCGCCTCTCTCCTTCTCTCTGCCTTTCTTTGCTTCTGCTACTCTCTTAACTCCCCTCCCCATGCCCTAAATAAACTCTGTTCTATACTTAAAAAAAGTTAAAAGATAATAAATAAATAAATAAATAAATAAACAACACTTAAGGAAAAAATTATAATACTTTCAAGCATCACATTTCCAAGACACTTCAATTACATCTATATTTGGCCATTAGGAGTCTTATAGTTCATGAATAATTAGTGTGGTTTGTTTGTTTTGTGTTTTTTTCTTTTTTAAAAAAAATTGTTTTGCATTGCACACTCTCTTCTGCAGCATCTTACATGTGATTGATGCAAAGCAGAATATCTTTTCCTTGGGAAATATATTTAACCACTTTATGATAATATTTAACATCCTCAGCCATTCCTATAGCTCCTTGATCACATGATATACATTGCTTTTCTTTGTGTGTGTGTGTGTTTTGTGTGTGTGTGTGTGTGTGTGTGTGTGTGTATACACTGTCACCTGAGTGTACTGATATAGAGACCAGAGGCCAAAAGCAAAAGGCAGGTGTCTTCCTCTATTAGTTTTCCACCATAGGTCTTGAGACATGGTCACTGTGATTTTATGGTGCTCATAGACTAGCCAAAATAGCTGGCCAGGGAATCCAGGGATTTGTCTCTCTTTAAAGCCATAATCACCTACACAGGGTTACAAACGTGTACTACCATGCCTAGTAATTTTACATGGGTGCTAGAACTAAGTCATCTCTCAACCCTGAATACATGTTTAAATTTGTTGGAATATAAAATAGCTAGGAGGGATAAATGTGAGTGTTCAGAGAGTAGAAAGGGGTAGCAGAATGATGGAATTATATTATAATCTCAAATCATTTTAAAAACTTAAAATTAATTTTAATGCTATTTCATCAGTTTTCTTACATTTTTTTCCTGGTTTTGAATGTTTGCTAAATTATATCTGAAGGTAATAAATTAAAAACTCCAGTTTCTAGGTGATGAATTTTGAAATCATTTAAATCATAAATATTTAAAATATTTTAAATAAAATATATTTATTACTATATAATATATATATATATCCTTATACACACATATATGTACACATATATAACTTTGGAGACTGTCTTCAAAAACCTCAGGTATACTATAGTATGGAAATAGTTCTTGGATGTTGTTTCACTGGCATTTGTCTTGCTTAATTTTAGCCCTAGAACAAAACAGTTCTGAGTCCTGTGGTTTATGAGCTTTCTACGCTGGCTGTGAGGACAGTAGCTGAGTGTTCTCTTAGACGTGTTTTAGCTCATTAAATCCACATTTCAGATAATTTGCACAGATAGAAGAAGTGACTAAAACCTTATTGAATACCCCTGCTGCATGCTGCGGATGTCCATGGTTTCCAGTCTGTTTTATATGCTTCTGTCCATCCTGGAAATTTCATTCTGCTGAATCCCTGGATAGCTGCCTCCTTCACCCTTACTCAGGACACCCACCAGCTCCTGCCTGCAGCCCGCTACTCCCTGGGTACCCATGCTCTGCCCTGCTGTCGTCAGCATTTTCTAGCCAGGATGTAAACTGGAATACACACATGTATAATCTGGGTCACCTTGTTTTCTTTCCTCACTGAATAGTGTTCCAATGTCATTATGTCATGCATTTTGAATTTGCAAAATATCCTCACCAATAGGACTAAACCCTGTGTATTATCTTCTGCAGGGGCTTCTCTACTGCGCTAATCCTTCATCTGTCTTAGGCTTGAAGGAAAAAAGTCTGTGTTGATATAGTTCTATCATCTTTGATTCTTATCCTGTAGTGAGATTAAATTTCTTGAAAATAGTTTTTTTTCCTTTAAGAAATTTATTCTAGGGTACTTCGTCATTTTATTAGTGTGGGTGCATGATATTCATAATGAAAGCAAGGCCAGTTTAATTCCTTCCACTTTGTATCAGCACAAGGAGAACTCAATTCTATTAGGTTAAAAATAACCTTTTTAAATTTCAATTATTATTATTTTTAAATTGGTTTACAAAGTGAGCCTTGTATGGAAACATTTCAATAGATACTAACAACAAAACTTAGTTCATTAGAAATAATTTTAATAGAGTACTTTTTGTTCTCACATTTGCTAATCAATTATATACATCTTTTCAATTATTCAGTATTTATGATCAAATAATAAAAGGTTGGATTAAGGACATCTTTCTCATTTTCTTTTACCTTTAAATCCTTTAAAATTTAAAAGTATAAAATATTACATTTTGGGGAACAAGATCTCTTCTATATAGGTTCGATCTGAATTTTATTAGGATACTCTGTTCAATTTGAATCATGGTAAATGAACTGAGATATGGAGAAACAAAATTAGAGCAAGTGTAGAGGCAAGAGCAAAATAAATCAGTCAAATGTTGGGCAATGAGCCTGATGAGGAAAGGCTAAAGGACTAAGTGTACATAACCAAGAAAATTGAAAGGAAATTGAATGGCACATTTTGTGTGTGTGAGGAAATTTTTATGGGTTGCAGTGAGCAGATATTTTGTTTGTAAATTGAGGGCAGAACTTCAATAGTCTCCTAGCTGATCGCCCTGTCACATGCCTCATTTTCTTCCTGCTATGATCTATCAAACACAGGGCTGTAAAAACAACATTACACAAAGGACATTTTCATCGATCTCTGTTATTCAAGAACTTACAGGACTCTTCCAAAACCACTGCATCAAATCTAAACTTCCACCACTCTGATTCAAAGCCCTCCATCAAGCTGTACTGTACTTTTCATGTCATGGCTCAGGACTTCCCATGACAACCCTTCCACTTATACCATGCTTCTCCAATATGTATCCTTGACCTTTCTTGTCTCCGAGAACTGTTCCCACTTTTTTCATCAATCAATGTGACCTACTCACATTTTTTGGTTGACCAGGTCTTTCAAATTTGATACAAACATTTTAAAAATTCCTGTTATCTTAACTATCACATATTTTACAACCATTTAGTCTATCAAAACTTCATATTTTATAATGACATATAGATCTCTTCAGTACAATAGATTCTTCAAATTAAGTTCAGTTTCAAGGGAAACTATGTGCAATGTCACCCACCTGAATGTGTAGTATGTGTGTGTGTGTGTGTGTGTGTGTGTGTGTGTGTGTGTGTATGTGTGTGTGTGTATGTGTGTGTGTATGTGTGTTTGTGTGTGTGTATGTGTGTGTGTGTGTGTATGTGTGTATGTGTGTTTGTGTGTGTGTGTGTGTGTGTGTGTGTGTGTGTGTGTGTTGGCCTGAACTCACTATGGAGCCTGGCAAGCCATGAACTATTTGTCTTTTGCCCAGCTTCAAGACGGTTGACATTGCACTCATATACCACTGTGATTAGATTCTTTAAACAATGATGAAAATCATGCTCCCCATTTACTCCTGAATATGAGGTCCAATGTCACCCTAATTCCTTTATCCTTAATAATGCAGCCATCCTCTTCCTGCCCAGCTTCATCACCTTTTTGCTTCCATCAACAAAGTTCTCAAGTTCTGAACCACAGTTTCACAGTCTTGGCATTGTTTTCATTTTAATGGAGTTTCTTTCTTTCCTTCCTTCCTTCTTTCTTTCATTCTTTGTTTCTTTTTTCTTTCTTTTCTTTTCCTTCTTTATGTCATCCTGTTTGTATAGTTTACTGGCATCTTAAACCTCTCCCTGCTAGAAAGTGTAGTAGCCATCCCCACTCTTTGTCACCACAAAGTATATCCAGCCATTTCTATATGCCTGAGGTTTATCTCTGATCTAAAAATGTATTTTAATCTTATAAAATTTCACATAATTTCCCAAAAAACAATGGTGATTCATGAGTATGATTTCTCATCATAGGTCAAACCCCCTTTTTATATATTCCTTTGAATAAAGGCCTCAAAGAAGACTTGTATAGATCCTTAGAAAACATGGCCACACCAAACAAAGCGACTATGGTAAGGACAAATAAATGTAGGTATTAACTAGCTTTAGGAAGCACAATCATTCCCTAATCAAAGACCTACATTTTTGGTGCTATTATTCATTTAGATGTCATTAATTTCCCACAGCTGTTTGTGTAATATTTCATTAAAATCTCTGTTACTTGATGGAATACAAGCACTATACATATAATGTGGCTCCAAACCAATTTTATAGCCCCATGATTAGTTTGCCATCCTTAGGCAGATATTAATGGAAATATTCCACTGACTCTCCCAGTCAAAAATGGCATGTTTATATCTTGCTAAAAATTTCAAAAATATTATTTATTTTATATTTTAAAATATAATTGCTTTCAGAAATTGAGGTATAAAATTGAGATTCTCTGAAGAATCTAAAGTAACTTTCAAACCTAAATATCTATGAATTATTCTTCTGGTTGTTGGTGCAAAAGAATGACACAGGAAAGGGTGGGAAGGGTTTATTTTGGCTCATAGATCAAAGCTTCTGTGCAGCATATCTGGGAGTTCATGGTAACAGGATCTCAAGGCAGCTAGTTACTTGCATCCAATCAGGAAGCAGAAGGAGATGAAAACTTCAGCAAGTTACGTTTCTCCTTTGTATGAGTTTGGGACCCAAACCCAGGAAATGGAGTCACCGACTTTTAAAGTGGGCCTTCTATGTCATTTAACCAAATAAAGGCAATCCTTCAAGGAATGTGCAATGCCTAACATAACATAAATCCTCATAGGTATGCCAGGAGGCATGACTTCTGTGTGATTCTAGATCTTTTACAGGTTAATAATCACCTTACTCATCATAATTCAATACTATTTTATAGTCCTCCTTTGCCAAATTTAATAAACTCCATTTTAGTGTAAAAGACTCTTGCTGTATCATACAACTATTTCTAAATTACATATATATTCATGTTACATATTATATATATTTAAAATTTAATAACCATTTTCAATTTTTGCTTCTATTTTTTAGTTCCTGAGAAAATGGATGTCAAGCTATATATTTCCTTGAAAAAATACATATCACATGAGTGAAAGCAAATAGGTGACTTACCATTGAAAATGATGATAGAGAGATAGATGAGGATAATGATACAGAGATGGATTCATAGATATATAGATAGATGATAGATAGATGATTTACAGATAGGTGATTGATAGATATACGATAGATATATAGATGGTAGATAGGTAGATTGATAGGTAATAAATGATTGATCAATAGTAAGAGCACTCTCACATATGAAATTTTATATGCAATACTTTGCATCTTGAATTAATTAGCTTTTATATTCACTATGATCTAATAACTGATAAAGGAACCTAAGGGAGAAAGTGCTTGCTTTGGCTTACAATCTAAGGAAACACAGTACATTATGGTGGGAAAGACAAGGTAGCATCAAGAGCTGCTCAAAGATGATCCAGCAGGATCATCTGTTAGTCACTGGTTCATGTTTCTGTGACCAACCAAGAAGAAAGACCTCAGGATGGAATGGGAGCTGGTTATAAGCTTTTAGCCCAACTGAGGGGTTCAAACTTGCCAACTAGGCCCATATCCAAAAGGTATACAATCTGCACAGCAAAGACACAAGATATAGACCAATTATTTACACTCATGTACATGTGAGGGTTATTTTACATTTAACTCAGGACAATATTCATAAAACCACAGAAAACTATAATGTGGAGTCGATACATATTTTTTTTTGTTTGTCCAGGTTTTGGCAAAAAAGGGTTGCAAAAAGCCAAGCTCTGGTCCATGTTTTTGGTTTCAGTTAATTTCTGAAATGCCAAAGCTCAAACATCTATTGAATATATTTAAAGGTTTCATTTTTGAACCTTGACTAGTACATGTCTAGAAATAGTGGAACTATTAAATAATACTTCATTGGGAGATTGTCATCTTTGCCTTTCATTTGTACTTGCATTTCATTTGAAATTTTACTAAGTACTGAGAATCAAAGTACTCAACCCCCACCTATGTAGAGAATGTACTCTCTACTGATGAGTTACATCTTCAGCACATGGTTATCCTTCTTGGGGAATTCATTATAACCTTTCAGAAAGCTAGAATCACAGCCTTTTACTAAAATTAAACTTGTAAATTCTTCTCTAGCATTTATTTCTGTCTAGCACAGCATATCTAGTGGGTTGTAGTGATTCTGTATGATGTCTAACAAATACAAAATGCATTGTACTCAACTCCATTAATCAGTTTCTAAAGATGCCCATTTGAAATTTTAAAACAATTAGGAATTTACCGAACATCTACATTATGAACACCATTAAGTTAATACCGTAAATGGATAAATTAAAATTTCAACTTAATGCAAAATAGTATGCCAGTGTCAGCATATTTTTGGCCACCAGTGCCTTTTCATGCTAATAGTTGGAGGCAATCCAAACTCAAAGAGACTTAAATTAGATTTCAGTTCTCTATATTGATTACATCACTTGTTCTCTCTTTTCCTCTTTCCCAATTTTCCAAATGGCTTACAATAGTTTTTTTTTCCTATGCAATAAGCAAATACTTATTGCTTGCAATATTCTCAAAGCTGCCTACCAGACACAAAAAGACATGGCCCCTAAACATAAGGGTCTCTTAATTTAGGTAGAGAAACAATTACAGTAAAATCAATTACAAAATGGAAAATGATGTCGTAAGAAATACAATGTAGAGGTTTAGAGAAGCTTATAGAGATGAAATGACTCATACTATGCATTCTAAAAATAATTAAAAATTTCATGACAGGTAAATATGCAAGAGAGAAAGAGAGATAGGAGAGAGATAGAGAGAGAGAGAGAGAAAGAGAGAGAGAGAGAGAGAGAGCCTGAGCCAAACTATATTTTTGAAATAGAAAGTTTCATTTGAAAATTATAAAATTATCTCACAGACCTGCCGATGAGCTACTCTCACAAACCATGCAAGACAGGCTACACACTACCCTAAGAGGAGCACTATTGTCAAAGACCACAAGCTTCATCTCCAACAGCAGTGCCATCTGGGTGATCTGTATGGCCCAGATCGTGGTCTGGTACCCAGGTGTACCAGGAGTGGAGATTTTTTATATACAGTATACAGTGTCATTTGGGTTTCTACTTGCATATATGTTTTGATTGCTGTTATAACTTCCTACCTTATAAGCAAAATGCCATATACACATCCATACATTTGAATGCATGCCTACAAACAGACAGGCAGGCAGACAAACAGACAGACAGACATAACAGCTTAAAGTTATTTTACTTAACAGGGAAAATCTATCTGCTGGCTGAGATTGGACTGCTTTCTAAATAAAACATTACACCCCCTCCCTTGTGAGTCCCAGAAGCAAACTTCTCTCTACCTACTTTATAGGATAAGAAAGAAGGAAAAGAACTTCTTTCAATAGTAAACTAGGCAGAAACCCACTCCTGAGATGTTTCTATGCAGTTATGGGCTGTTTCTTGTCAAAGTACAAATATAGTAAACATCTTTTCACTTTAGTATTAATCATATGGAGCTAGTGCATATAATTACAAGTTCTATTATAAATCTCAATATAATGTATCAGATTGGGGAAAACATAAAATCATATGACTCTCGTATGGTTTGGAAAGATTATCATGAAACTAAAATTTAAAAAATTGTATAATCTTCAATTGCATTTTTTTTATGGTAAGATCCTGGTAGGGAAGGAAACATGTCAAATTTGAAGAAGATCCTTCATCTTCTTCATCTTGAGTTGTGAACAAAATAAATTCTGGCTACCTGAATCTACAGCGATTTAACAAAATAAAAAACAGAATAATTGCAGATTAGTTGAACCAGATAGTATGCAGAGCATCTACAGCATAACCAGTGATGATTCTGAGACCCTTCAGCCCTCATCCAGCTAAGCTGTGAAACTAACTTCCTACTTAAAAGTTGCATGATGGTTACAGGAGTAGGTGTGGTACATTGTTTATTTAACATATTCATGTCTCACTATACACTGATCAAAGTAACTTAAAGAAGGGTTAATTTATTTAATTTTTTGGTTGAACTAACTTTTTCAACTTTTATTGAAAATGGGATTTTTTTCATTACAATATACCCTGATTAGAGTTTCCTTCCCTCTTCTCCACCCAGTTTTCTCTTAACTACTCCTCCCTATCTAGATATGCTCCCTTTTAAAGAATCATTGAACTGAGCATGGGGTCCCCAAAAGAGGAAAAGACAAAGGACTGAAGGAGTTGAAGGGGTTTGCAACCCCAAAGGAAGAACAACAATATCAACCAACCAGATTCCACCCACAGAATTCCAAGGGACTAAACTACCAACCAAAGAGTACACATTGAGGGACCCATAGCTTCAGCCGCATATGTAGCAGAGGATGGCATTATAGGACATCAATGGGAGGAGAGGCCCTTAGTCTTGTGAAGACTCGATGCCCCCATGTAGGGAATGTCAGGATGGGAAAGTGGGAGAGGGTGGGTGGAGAACACCATCATTGAAGCAGGGGGAGGGGGAATGGTATAGGGGATTTCTGTAGGGGATACCATGAAAGGGGATAACATTTGAAATGTAAATAAAGAAAATGTCTAATAAAATGAATGAATAAAAATATTAAACATAAAAATATTAAACTAAACTAAGAGCCATAACATACACACACACACATACACAGAGAGGGGGGAGGAGGGAGAGAGGGAGAGAAGGAGAGAGGGAGAGGGAACAAGAACCAGGTGCTGACCTGTGGAAGCCTTGTGCTTGCTGCTTCATTCTATTTGACTGCATATGAGTTTTTCTGAGCTGAAAAATCTTTTCTGAGTCTTTTCCTTCTGTTAGTTACCTCTGCCCAACATTGATATGATGGTTTTTGTTTTATAATACTATATTTTGTTTTGTTATATCTTGTTATTCCTTAGAAACCTGCTCTTTCCTAATAAGTCAAAGGAAATCGACTCAGATGGGAGTGGAGGGGGAAGGGGCTTGGAGTAGAGGAAAGGGAACTAATTTAGAACAATAGTTGATTTAGAATGCCTTGTTCTCTTGGTGTCCTCCATCCCTATCCTCTACTTCTTACACTCTCTGCCTCCTCCTCTCCAGGGTTCCCTGAGCTGACGGAGACATACCATTTAGAGCTGAGTCTTCCAAGGTCTCTTGGAGTTCCAAATCTCTCTGCGAACTATCTGGCTGTGGATCTCTTATTAAAGGAGCCAACTAATTCATGATTAGACTAATACCCACTCCATGAGAGGAAATCCATATCTAACATTAAGCAGATGTCTAAGAACCACAGACTAGACAACTCAAACACCTATGATAAAACCAAGCACTTCTAATGATATTCTGCTATATTCATTGGTCATTACCCTATTCAGCCATTATCAGAGAAGCTTCCTCCTGAAGCTGATAGGAAGGCTTTATTCCTGCTCACAGGTTAAGAGGATGGTCCTACATGATGGCAGGCGCTTGAGGCAGATGGTCACACTGCACCCACAGCCAGAAAGAAGAGGAAATGAGTGTTAATACTTAGATTTCATTCCCCTTTGTCCATAACAGGGTATGCTGCTGACTGTACACATTTAGGGTGTGCTTTCCCAACCTCAACTAACATCCATCTACCACAAGACAAGACCAGAGTGTGGCAGTGGCCAAGTAACCTTTACACAAATCTTCCCAGTGTCTGTGGCCCATGTTCCTAGCTACCTGCTCCAATGTTCTGGGTCCTGAATGAAAGACAGACACAAACCTTATATTTTAATATGCCTGGATTCTCTCTCTCTCTCTCTCTCTCTCTCTCTCTCTCTCTCTCTCTCTCTCTCTCTCTCTCTCCCTGACTTCTTAGGCATGGGTTTTAATCCTTTCCAAGCATGATGGTTCTATCTCCTCCTTCCTCTCTCAGTTCTCTTGCCCACAAATCCTAATGTCCCATCCCTGTCTCTCTGCCCATCAACTTTATTTACCAATCAAAACTAATTTGGAGCAGGAACCCTCATTGTCTTATATATGAATTCTCATGCAATTTTGGGAACTCATTTAACATAATACAAGCATTAGACCAAAACCCACAACACCAGAGGATAATACAATAGCTTATCCTGTGTAGTCTCAGTGGTTCATCACATAAGAAATTCTAAATACTGTTAAGATTACCATTAATTATTAACCATCACAGATCCATGGATGGTAAAATGGGGAAGAGAAAGAAATTAAGTAAACAAATCGGACATTCTTTTCAATGACTTAATGCCTTTATTTTAAAATAAATTATAGTGTATTTTGGGCTAAATAAGCCAAAGAAATCTTAACAAAGGCAATATCTTGTCTTCTTTTGGTCATTGATTTAAACTAATTATCTTTAAAAGATATTTATAGAGTTATTTTTGTATTTTTGTGTGTGTTTATTTGTTTGGGCTTTTTTCTTGAAGCAAGTTGCTATGTAGACATTGCTGTCTGTTAATGTACCTTTGTCTCTCTGGAACTATTATTACAGCATTGATCACCATTACAAGCTTTGACATTTATGGTTAAATAGCTCACAACTGTCCTAACTAGAGAACCAGGGGATTGAGTGCTGATTCTGTCCTTCAAATACATGTGTTATGCACACACACACACATACACACACACACACAAACACACTTAAAATATGTAGAATATTAAATAATACCAAATTATAATATCTGTGTTATAACCATGTAACAAGCCATTCTAGTGCATTTTCAAAACATGCTTCCAGATTCAGAATGTGTCTAGTCCTATGATTGCAGGAATTATCTTCATAAAGAATCAAAATAAATTTATCACATATATGATATTAATTGTTCTTCTATAAGTAGAACCATCCATTATATGAGTATGATTCCAGAATTCAAGGGGCAGACACCAAAGAGTTACAACAAATTAGAAGCCAGTGTGGAATACAAAGCTAGTAATGGACCAACCAGCTCTACATAGCAAGATCTTTCCTTAAAAATAAACATACTAAGATGGTAGAATTAAAATCTTAAATTCTTTCTATAATCACAAATTACAAAAATTATGAGTTTGGATGCATTTATGGAGTTATTTTTGTATTTTTGTGTGTTTATTTGTTTGGGCTTTTTTCTTGAAGCAAGTTGCTATGTAGATATAATTGTTCTATACTACAGAATCACAAGTTTTGCTTCTGATAATGACCATGTAAAAATTAATATTAGAAAGTGGACAAGAGCCGGGCGGTGGTGGCGCACGCCTTTAATCCCAGCACTTGGGAGGCAGAGGCAGGCGGATTTCTGAGTTCGAGGCCAGCCTGGTCTTCAGACTGAGTTCCAGGACAGCCAGGGCTATACAGAGAAACCCTGTCTCGAGAAAAAAAAAAAAAAAAAAAAAAAAAAAAAAAAAAAAGAAAGTGGACAAGAGTCTTACAAACTAAGACAAAAAATCCTGTCCCACATTTTTAAATGACAATTTAAAGAAGGTTGAGTTTAAAATAGTCACAAGTTCTTCCTGTTCATGACTTGCTTTTCCAATATCTGGCTAATTGCCCTCAACGTCCATCCAAAAAAATCAATGAAAATTCTATAAATAAACAACACGTAGACTTTACAGTACACATTCTGCTGAGCTTTGTGAGAGAATCTCAGCTCAAGGCTTCTCTGTTCATACTTTAGACCAGTACTACTCCATTGTATATTTGACTCACCTATGCCCACACAAGAGTTATGCTGATTAACACACTCTCATCATATTTTACTGTTTGTGCTACAGTAACCCTTATTTACTTAATAACAAGTTATATAGCAATACAACCACCTATGTGGTAAGATAATAAATTCTATGTTTAAATTTTTGATAAGATGTACAGAAACATATAGTTGTTAATATCTTGCTGTTTGATTTTATATATATACAAAATTAAACTTTATAATAAGAATGCAACTACATGTGGAAAACATAATATATTCAAAGTTCCATGCCATTTGCTTTTTCAGATACCCACTGGGGTTTGAGGCTTGTGTTAGGCATATGTAAGCCAGAACATGTGTTGAATTTGTGCAAAACAGTATGATTACTTCTTATGTGCATTCCAATGAAACTGCAGGGCCAAAGAAATCTCTGGACTATCCCCTCTGAGAAAAATCACATGTTGCCAAAAGGTCTCAATTCTCAGAAACATTAGATTTCAGAAACAGATTACCTAATTAAACAAACTATGCTCAGGGAGATCAGGTGGCAACCTTCCTTAATTGATTTTTAACAATTTTGTAACTATAGTGTTATCATTTGTGCAGCTGTAATTAAAGGCCCAATGTTTTAATTTACACTTTTCATTTCCAGACCTGTTCCTAGATACGTGCTGCAGGCTGAATCCCATGGTGCAGAGTTTTATTAATAATGGATGTGAGGTAGGACTGTGATAGAATTTATGTTTTCCCCACAGAGTTGTCAGTGTTCCTCTTCATGGGAGACCTGGCTGCTGCAATCTTACAGCCTAACAGAAGACACTGGCTGAAACAGAATGAGTGGAAGCTAAGCAAATGGAACCAACATAGCTGTCTGGTTCAATTCATTTGTTCAATTGATGAGGACATAACAAAATAATTACCCCTGCTTTTCATAGGTTTTTAAGACAACCTTAGGGGAAAAACATAAGAAAAATCAAAAGCTATGCTTCATTTGCTCCTGCTAAAAATAGAAAAATTCTACAGATTTGAAATTGGGTATTTATTGAACCAAATATTGTGTTTTTCATGGAAGAAGCAGTAAACTATGTTATATAGTACAAAAAGTTTCAGTGCACCACTGAAACTATGACATATTACTAATGAGCAATCTCGACTAATAAAATTACATATGTCAGTTAGTCTTGTATGCAAGACAATTGATAACATTATGGTTGTTTTGTCTCAGCATTACATATCTTCAGTATTGTATTTTCCTGATAAATAGAACATCATTAAATAATGGTCAAATTCTGATGAGTATTATTTAGGCTGAGAAAATTCAGAAGGCAGTTTGGATTTCAATAATGCTTATAATCTTTATTATAAAGGCATAGTTAGCCACACTATAAAGCTCAAATAGACATTCTTCAACTCCTCCTTACTTTTCAGAAAATTTAGAGAGGAAGTCGCCAATTCACTTTCAGGTTGAGGCATTTTTAGGATTATAAATCTCCATGAAGCTTTTGTACTTATGATATGGTTTATTACAAGAAAATAATACACTAAAATCCACCAAAGAAAGAGGGTCCAGCTATGAGATATTCACTGACTTCCCCAAAATGAGTCAAGACACATTATTTCTTTAAATAATAACCTGGATGTATTAGTCAGGGTTCTCTAGACTCACAGAACTTATGGTAGTCTCTATATAGTAAAGGAATTTGTTGATGACTTACAGTCTGTAGTCCAACTCTCAACAAATGGTCAGCAGCAGCTGTGAATGGAAGTCCAAGGATCTAGAAGTTGCTCAGTCCCACAAGGTGAAGAAGAGAGCTTGCATCTTTCATCTTCCATCTTCCAATGTCCTTATACAGGTCTCCAGCAGAAGGTGTGGCCCAGATTAGAGGTGTGTGTCACCACACCTTTAATCCCAGATGACCTTGAACTCGTAGATCTTCCTTTCTTAATCTAGGATTCATAGCCACCATGCCTCAAAATCTCCATGCCAAGATCCAGGTCAGAAACTTGTATCTCTCAGCCTCCAGATTAGGACCACAGGTGAGCCTTCCAATTCTGGATTGTAGTTCCAATTCCAGATATAGTCAAGTTGACAACCAGGAATAACCACTACACTGGGTAAGAACACTATATTGCCTTGATGTCATGCTGGCAATATAGATATAGATACGGGGGAAATGGGGCTTGTTGGAAAATAGATCCATGGCCATTGAGAGAACATGTCTCAAGGGAATAAAGGACTTACAGAACTAGGTCCCTGATGTCCTCTGGTCTCCACAGATACATGTACCTGTACATACATATGTACACACAGCTATGTGCCATGCCCATATACACAGTACACATACAAATACACATGCACACATAAAGAAACAATTAAAAATAAAATCCCCACCCTAAGTCAAATTTCAAGTCTTTTTGAAAGACTTTTTGAAAGACTCATTGTAAGATTTGGGTATGAGCAGTCCCATCCAAATATTTATTTCAAATGGCTTTAACTTACAAATATATTCCCATTAAGTGTGACCTACACTACCTACCAAAAGTCAAAGGCAAAGGTCAGATAATTCCTTTGTCAAGCATAAATTCCTTATATAATGAATATTAACAAAATTTTATATCTAAATATGGAGTTATAGAAAATGATGACTTTAATATACTATGATATCCCTAATCTACCCACATGAGTTTAAAGATGGTATAACCATTCTCTATAAAACTTTATTTTATAAAAGTCAATGAGTATTATATTATTACTGTTTGAAGTGTAAGACTTCTGCATTTGGAACATCTAAAGCATTTTAATATCAAATCATTTATAGTCAATCAGTTTTGTTTATAGATCCATGTGTACCATGACCTATTTTTGGATTTATTAACATAGCTTTCATCCTAGAATTTTACTATTTTATTTTGCCTTCTCAATTTCAAATACAATTGTACTCATTCTTGAATCTTCTTCTATTTGCAATCCAATAACTTTTCAGTTAATTTATTCAGTTCAGTCTCGTTTCAGTTCAAAACTATCCTTGAGAAGTTAATTTGATTGTAAGCAATTTAGTAAACATTCATCAGATGAAATTGAGTAGAATATGTGATGAATACAAGGTCCTAAATCTTTCCATTCTAATATACACTTGCTAATAGTCCATCTTTTAAAGAATGCAGAAAAAGTTTAACAGTTTAAAAACATAATATTATCAAGGGTGATTTTAAAATAAAATATAAGGCATTCTATTTCATAAATAATTACTATATAAACAAAAGTAGATATTATTATTCTAGAAGGGATATTTCATTTATAACTTATTTGTCCAGATGGAAACACTCATTAACAAAGGACCCAGTAATAAGAAAGAGTAAACTGCCAATCATGCAAATTACCTTAATGACAATGATCATTAGCAAGGAAATATGTTAAATGAACAGCCAACTGCTGGGTGATGGGGCCAGAGCATAACTCCTCAATTCATTGTGGTTAAAATTAATGTCTGCATTTGGGGAGGGCAGTGGGGACTTTGCTTCTACACCAGAATGAGTGTTCTTTAAAATGCATCTTCTAAGTGACTATCAATTCATATTGTACTTCTTTGTAAAACCATTTAAATGTGTTTCACCAACCATTAAAGGAACTACAGTTTTGTTTGTTTTGTTTTGTTTTGTTTTCAAATTGTAAGAATTGGTGCTTTCCTCTAATGGAAATGCCCTGGTTCCCAAATCAGACAAATCCCAGTTGATGACTGGTGAGATATTACATGATACAATTTATATGATAATCCATGGAACATTTTGTAGATGATTTGCTTTAGGTAGTTTGTTATCCTCAAAGGTGGAGACTAGTATGACTGTATTTTGCTTTAAAATTAGCAAAAGATGTAAACAGAGTTGAAGAGCTTGTTCCAGGTGCTAACTTAACAGGTACAAGATTTAATTCTCACTTTATATTATTCCAAAGACTGTGTTCTTAAATCATATCAGGATTAAAAATAGTTTGAAGATTATATGACCATTTCAACACATTTTGCTTAATGCTAACAATGATCCAGACACTAAAATCACAATTTGCCAGTAATCATTGTACAGTCTTTGTTCAGTTTTCCTCAAAGATGAAGCAGGTATAAGAATCTATTTTAACGTTTTCATAAGGATTAAAAGAACATTAATATGTGTTGCATAACATGGTGGCTGTAGGCTGTGAATACTCACGTACCTTTACAATGAAGCAAATATAAGAAAGTCTTCCCTAGGGTTGATTAGAAATATGATGCTAGCAACCTGCCTTAGCTGATTTTGCATTGACCTGGATCATGCCTGCAATGATGCATCATTCAGCTATGTTTATATCAGTAACAAATAGGACAGGAGAGGTGATGACTTCAATTCTTGAATATTTGTCATCAAAAATTGAACATGGAATTGGCCAAGAACCTGAACTGAAATGTTACAATGTCTGGTTGTATGTTTCATGGGTAATCTGTACTCAGAGAGCTCAAGAACTGCTTCTGTGGATAACTTCCCAAACCACTAATGTACATTACATTGAGGACTATTTAGGAGTAGTTAATTATTACAACAAAATAGCTACAATTTATTAAAATTGATGACTGTCATCAGGGTGCTGATACTTGTACATACACTACTTCATGGAATTCATACACAAAATATGAATTCTGACAAAGTAAACTTGAATTGCTTCTATTGCTTGTATTAAGAAACACACAATTTAAAATAGCTTGGTCAAGAGCCTACCATGTCAACACCAAAGAAATCTGAGTTGTTGATTCTGCCAAAGTCATTACTGACTTCACATTAGTTGTGACTGGGAAAGTGTACAATGGAAGATTTAAGCTAATGCCTCTTAGGATAAGTAGCCAAAAATGAAAAATTACTAGCAAGCTCATGAACGAATAAATAAAATTTTGAGGAGAGACATAATTCAATCTTTAAAAGTGAGAAAAAGAATGCTTAAGCTATGTTACAAAAATTCAGGATAACATATCATTACCAGTTTTTTACGAATATAAGAGTGTACAAATTGCCTGATTGTTCTGGTACATGCGTATAGTAGAGGACTGCAAATTCGATCAGCAATAGGAGGAGAGGACCTCGGCCCTGTGAAGGTTCTGTGCCCCAGTGTAGGGGAATGCCAGGGCCAATAAGTGGGAGAGGGTGGGGTGGCAGACATGGGGAGAGGGGAGGCAACAGGGGTTTGTTCTTGTTGTTTTTGTTTGTTTTTTTGTTTGTTTTTTTGGAGGGAAAACTGGGAAAGGAGAAATTTACATGTAAATAAAGAAAATATCAAAAAAAAAAAAAAGAGTGTACAAATAGCCAAATTGCAAATATATATGCATGCTATTACATGGTATAACTGCATGTTGTATTTGCATTTATTATATGATAAATGTATGTATAATATATGTATATAATGAAACATGTAGTAGAAAAATACAACATAGGATTTGAGATTAAAAGCTATAGAAATATTCAATGACTATTCTCAAATTCTGACCTTTTCTACATACTACTGTAATTTGAGGAAATTATGTTTGCTGTCCACCATCATTAGAAGGGTTATTTCTCTTATGGTACCAAGAAATGAATCAGTTGAGAATAGTTTAACATACCTTTGATAGCGCCAGGCATGTGCTGAGTGCTTAAAAATTGTACATGGTACTGATTTGACAACTGGATGGTTTTGTGTAGCTGATAGTAAATTGATCTGTTGAACTATTGGATTTTAACGTAAGTTTTCAAATATTTTCTGTGAAATCATCTTTGTAACATTTAAAATAGTAAATAATATCTCATCATCTTTATAGTTACCCATTTTTCCCCATGCTTTAAAACTTCTACCTAAGGGCAGAAATATTCTAAGATCCAGGGAGAGGACCAGGATGTCTACTGTTAGGTAGTCTCTTCCCAAAACCAAAACTAGAAGACATGAACTGAAGTGGCAAAGGAAGGAGTAGTTCTCAGAGGAATTCAAAGAGGATATGTAGAGTTAGTAGGGTCAAAATACATTGTATACAATTCTTTAAAAATAAAAATACCTTAACAAATATTTTCTGTTGGCAATAATCACTCAGCTATTTACATTCTATAAATTGAACATTTGAGGCTCCAGTATGTTTGGTCTTAAAACAGCTCACCAAACTACATACTAAATTATGGCATGAACTAGTTAATGTCTTTGTCCATCAAATATGATTAGTAGGTAGAATACCATCATCTAACAATGATGATGCTCTAGAAATGTTTGGTGAATAGAAATATGCTATGACATTCTGCTCTGTGCTAAACTGATTATAGGAAATATTTGACTATTGAAATAAATACACTATGTCTTATAGACTGGTTACACATTTGCACACAAACACTTCTGAGCGTAACATGCTTTTATTTTTTGCTTTAAGACATATTGGAGTCTTGCTCTTAAAACAACAACAACAAAAAAAAACCCAAACACTGTACATATATTATTCTTAAACCTTGAAGCAAAGAAATAAAGTATACAAGTTTATTTATAGGATATGTGTGTATCTGTATTCTACTTACCATTATGAAAAATGACTTTAAGATTCTTTTTGTTAGCATCATAACTACTTCACTGCACATCTAAGTTCCCATTTTCCCTTAGTATTTCCTTTGTTTTGAATTGATGTTCTTTCACAGACTTGTCAATCACTACTACATTTCAAGCTCCCTGTTGTGTCTCTTGGCCATTGAAAGGCTACTTCAACTCAATTCTTTGTCTTGTTCAGTAATAGAGTTTAATTTTTAAAGTAATTTTAGTTTTGAGCAATAATCAAAAGTTACATGTCCATTCTCAGTGATCAATACCCTAGAAATAGATTAGATTTTGTTTAAGATTGCCTGGTACTTAGGAATAATTAAAATTAGAAATAAGAATGTTAGCACAAAAGAGCACAGTATGTGTATGTATAGGTCAGATACAAAGGTTGCTGTCTCTGGAGCATTCCATAGCAAGACTTAGAAAGTTGTGTCTTTTCACAATTTTGAACTCATGTTAATTGTCCAGAATTAAAATAACTTTAATTAAAAACTAAAGCAGTTATTATAGCTACTGTATCTTGGATCTTTCTTTGAAACATATTGTTTTATCACCATGGAAGTAACTACCATAATAGCAAATCAAAAAAGCCTGCCATTAGTAAAGAAATAGAGAATACCTGAACTGATTCAGGCCTGAGCTCTAAAGCTCTGTCTATAAGTGTCTGTGCAGTGGATGCCTAGTTGTGCTGTCTTTATGTGAATTGTGTACAACCTGCCACAACCTCTGCAGATAGCAAGTATTACTTGTAATGGCACGGTACACAAATTGCAAGTATGAATTATACCAGTATTAAAATGTATTGTTTTGGGACAAGAGATTTTGCTTAAGTAATAAAGCCCTTACCATGAAAGCCTGAAGAACACAGTTCAGATTCCAACATAAATACTGGGAGGGAATACAGCTCATATGTAGTCCTAGTACTTAGGAAGCCGATAGAGGGATCTGTTGAGCATGCTAACTACCTAAATAAGCAAGAGTTGACTGCCCTGAGTTCACAAGAGACTTACTTCAATAAATAAAGTAGGAAGCAATTGAGAAAGAAATCTGTTGTCAATTCTAGGGCCCCCAAAACCATGAAAATATTTATACAAATGTATGTCATACACACAAATACACAAATCTACATATCTTTATTTCCAAACAGTTACATACAGATTGACTAAAGCATAAGGAGCTAGGAGACCAAATGTGGGGGGAAAAGTTTAGAAAACAGAGCATTTGTCATCAATATAGTATCAATTTTCAACTCCTGCAAATGTTTTGTTCAATACATTTTGCAGGGTGTAATTCACATGCAATAAAAAGTACATAAGTATGTAATTCTGACAAAAATAACAATCTGATATCATAAACATGAGAATCCAGAAAGCAAGTTTCTGTTAGAACTCCCCATCTTTATCTCCATTGTCGTATAGTGCAGTCACATGGATATTAAAATCACTGGGCTTCTGAATCATTTGGGAAACTAGAATGCACCCTTTTCACATAGACTGTGTTAGAATACCTAAGCACCCAGGGATGTGTGCTATCAGTGTGTTGTCTGAATGGGTAATTCCAGGTCTTAGTTTATTCTTGGACTATAATATCTATAATCACTATGATTCATAATGAATGCATAACAATGGCCACATTCTCTGACATTTGTGAATTATCATGATTGTATTTGTTAAAATAATAGTTATCTTAGAAGCATTTTTTTTTTTTTTGGAAACAATTTTCTTCACGGAAAAAAAATTGCCCACACAGAACTGCTGCTTACTTGTAAGATTACTTTAATTTTTAGAGTTCTAATTTCCCTGATTGCAGACTACTATTTGAGCATAGATTTTTGTATAGCTGTATGTCATTGTTAGTTCATGTGTATTTAAAACCTATACGGATGCTGAGAAACAGGCGGATTGCTGAAGAACTTGTCTATGATGTCTTTCTTATCATGACTTTTATCTCCATAAGACCTGATCTCAGTGGTCCTCACCCTTTCAAATGCTGCGACCATTTAATCCAGTTCATTGTGTTGTGGTGACCCCCAACCACAAATTATTTTGTCGCTACTCAATAACTGTAATTTTGCTACTATGATGAAACACATAATGTACCTATCTAATATACAGGTTATTCAATTTGTGGACCCTCTGGAAGTCATGACCCACAGGTTAAGAACCACTCTCTAATCTCATTTTTAAAATAATGATTCTGATTTTTAAAAAGTAATTGATGATTTCAGTATAAGTCTAAAAATGAGAAGTGCTACATAAATCTTCAAGGAATATGGATCTTGACCCTGAAGGCTGAAGCATGTAATGTCACAAATTTTCATTATCCTAACCATGGGATATGTAATAAACAGATGATCTATGGTATTGTTTTTATTTTTGTGGTTATTTTATAAATAACATAGACCATCTAAGAAGTTTATATTTCTCCATAAGATCAATACAAAATAAGCTCAAAATAAGTTGGGTTTTTTTTATAAGATCAATACAAAATAGGACTATCATTAAGATAATGAAGCAAATATTCAAATATGATTACCACTGATTTTTTCCAAAACCATTAGCACAAATAATAAAGTAGAAATTACAATGCTCTCACACAACTAAATTTGTTAAAGATACAGAATAAATCTCCACAACTCTTATTGGTCCCTTTATTTCTTAAGAGCTAGGTTCTGATTGCCTTCATTTCAATACTATAATTTCCTGGCAATTAACCAGTTACGTGGAACACCAAGGTTTTATTCAAAATTTAAATGAGGTTCATTAGCTGATCCTTATGGCCACATTTAGAAAAGTCAGTTTTCAATCAATAGTATTGGTAAGAAAAAAAGTATTGAAAAGCAAAGCCCATTTCCTCAAAGTCTTTCACATAACAAATGAGAGACCAAATTATATCCTTTAATTCTTCTAAAGTTAGAAAAGAGATAACTGTACATAAGACAGGAAATCTTCTTCCGTATAATTTTGAAATGGACATTCAATTTTTCTAATTTACTAAGGCCTTTTTACAAAGGAGGATGACTAGCAAACAAATAAAAGGAAGGTTAAAAAAATAAAAATGTTTATATTTGCATCACTTTACCTTCATACAAATTAATAAGTTAAAAAATGTTATAAACAAAAGCAATGTATTTAGCCTTAAATACACTGTATAATTCACCAAGCCTCTTTGTACTAAATAGTAAAATGTTTCAAATAAACAGTTTATCCAACAAGCCGAAGACCAAAGCCAAAAATCCCAATACAAGACACATGAAACTTTCCTTTGAGTTGTTGGTCAGGACTGTGTAAGAGACTCCCAAAACTTACATACTATTGTTTTTACTCTTGGCTCTGCTCTAGAGATGGAGATTGTGGTCATTTGAATAGCTATGGTTAAGAGACTCATGTAGTTGAACACTTGGCCCACGGGAAGTGGGAGCTATTAGGAGATCTAGCTGTCTTGAAGTAGGTATGACCTTATTGGGGCAGGCTTTGAGGTCTCATATACTCAATGCTCAATCTCTGCCCAGTGTGGAAGACAGCCTCCCCCTTGCTGTCTGTGGATAAATATGTAGAACTCTTGGCTCATTCTCCAGCACCACATCTGCCTGCTTGAAGTTATACTCCCCACCATGATAATAATGAATTAAACTTCTGAAACTGAAAGCCAGTCCCAATAAGATGTTTTTCTTTATATGAATTGCTGTGGTCATGGTGTCTCTTTGTAGCAATGAAACCCTAGTTAATAGAGAAACGAAGTGAAGTGAAGTCTCTGTTCCTAAAGACACCATGCAGTTAAGAAACATGACCCAGAGTCCCTTAAGCTGCAACTGACCCAAAAGCCACCCCTCTGAGAATGAGGTTTCATGATATCAGAAGTCTACATGCAAACTTCCAAAGGAAGGAGGTAACCAATAGTTTCATCCAGCTAATTATATTTGATATCAATTGCATTAATGACCAGAAAGACATGAAATTCTACAGGTGCAGAGATGGCCCACATAACCTTGGAGATAACTAACAGTTCTCTAATTGGATGTAAAAACAGCTCAACAAAAATGATCACAAGATTGGTATTGGAAATCTTGCTAACTATTCACTGATAGAAACACTGTGGTCATTCGAGGAGAATCTACAGCTATTATCCTAACCAATCAACATAGTCCCTAACAATAACATAAATATTTGTCCTTGTATGCACCGGTAAGTTTAGTTTTCACACTTTCTAAAGGAATCTTTACTTTTCAAGAGATAGATATCATTACAGAAAAACCGTAGCCAATTGAAACAGAGAGTTGAAGAGACTAGTTGCCATGGATACATCTACAAACTACTCCTGAATCTAAGTCTCAATGAATATTGCAGAATAATGGAGTAGAGAGATTGTAAAAGCCAGAAGATCAAAGAGTTGGTGTGAGAATTTGTCTCCTACTAACATCAGAAGCTATACACATATGACTCACTGACATGACTACCCGAATGCCCAATAATAAACATGTCAAACTGGACAGAAAAAAGTCTAGGAGGCCTCAGCTCTACACAAGGAATTACAGACAGAAACCTTGTACAAAGGAATGAATAAAGCTGGAAACAAGAGAGGCATCCCTCTCCAGAAAAAACATACCATCCAGTTATCTAGGGCTAAGTGAAAACATACATAAATTTACCATTATATGTACTCAATAGGTTTCATTTAAGCATATACACAAAACATATTTGCATGCAGTAACAATTAATTTTTAAAAGGAGGCTGTGTATGAGATGGAGAGGAGGGAAGAATATATGGCAGGATTTGAAGTGAGGAAAAAAGGAAAGAAATATAATTAGATTATAATCACAAGAAGAAGAAGAAGAAGAAGAAGAAGAAGAAGAAGAAGAAGAAGAAGAAGGAGAAGGAGAAGGAGGAGGAGGAGGAGGAGGAGGAGGAGGAGGAGGAGGAGGAGGAGGAGGAGGAGGAAAAGAAAGAGAAGAAACCTCTGCACCACACAAAAAATAACTTCTTCTGCAGTGTGGCTCTGGGGTCTGTACCTGAAGATATTAACGTTGAAAATTGATTCCAGAATAATATTTTTCTGCTTTTCTTTTTTCATAAGGTAAAAGGAGAAATAGGGAGGAAAGCTGGGCCTAGTGTAATTCCTCTTCAATGCTAAATAATGTTTTACAACTGCTTATACTCTGTCACTATCTTGAAAGAGAAATTTCTCCCTCTGCATTTTGCATAAACTACTTACCACTGGAGTTACTGCAGTATATGAGTATTGATACTAATAACTGCATACCTTTCCAGACATCTGGCTAAGGCAAGCCACTTATTTGACTCTACAAAATCAACATTTCTGTCACCATACAATAAAGTTCTTTGTTCTAAGCTAATGCTTTTATCTTAGTTTTGATATGTTTGTTTGTTTTCAAGAGCAATTTAGAACACTGTATATACAAGTTTGAAAATAGCATTCACATGGGACCCCAAATTTTGAAAAATTTGGACTTCTTGCCAAGAAAATGAAATAGAATAAAACATGTCATTCTTCAAATAGAATTTGAGGTGGCTTGTATTCTCATGTATATTTCATGAAAAATATTTCTAATTATAAAATATTTATCTGGAACATATGGCTAACTTTTGAATGACAATGAGTAAATTTTCATGAACATCTTTTACTTTAGCTAATTTTATCAAAGTAATCACATTAATTACAGGATTTGAGTTTCCTATTGGCATTTGGCAATATGAGTCTTAGTCTTTTTAGTAATCTCATATATTTTTGTTTGTAAGAAATTAATAAAAAGTTTCTTCCCTTTCTTCTTAACCTAGTTTGAGCATACTTATTAATCAATCCATCTGTATTAGTCAGTGTTCTCCTGAAAAATAGAACTAATAGAATGAATCTCTACAGGTAGATAGGTAGATAGATGACAGATAAACAGGTAGATAGATAGATAGATAGATAGATAGATAGATAGATAGATAGATAGATATATTATAGATAAATGGATAGATGATAGAAAGATAATAGATTAGATAGAAAAATGATAGATGGATAGATTGTAGATAAAGAGAAAAAAAGTGGTTTGAATAGAGTGGCTTACAGGCTATAGTCCAACTGAAAATATAAGAACCCAGACAGTCACAAGGCCAGATATCTCAGCTGGTGTTCAATATATGCCACAATCCTGAAGAATGAGACCCTACTGACAATGAAAGAATGGACTTCCAGTGAGGATAGACTAGTAGGCAGAAAGAACATCCTTCTTCCATGCCCTTTACATCGGCTGCCACTAGAGTATGTGGCCCAGATTAAAGGAGGATTGTCCCACATCAAAAGATAAGGATTAAAAGGAGACATGGTCATGTCAAATTATTTAATTAAGAAAAAAATCTCTCGCTAATGTTCACAGCTGTTTGGGTTTTAGATAATTCATGACATTATCCAGTTGACAATCAAGAATGGCTATCACTGTCTTTAATGGCAAAACAACCTGTGCCAAAATGTCAGTGGGAACATCGTGAGCTTAAGAGAAGAAAAGGAGAAGGATGACTTAAACACGAATCAGGTGATGAATGTACAGGGTAGTGAATTTCTTTTCAATAACAAAACTGACCTTAGAAATGTGAAAAAATTAGAAGCTGCAAAGTTGATTAACAAGATTATAATGAGCAACATTTTCAATGGTACCTCATTACAAAGTACATCTGGTAAAATATTACATTGTAAGTTATAATTAAAATGTATCTTCAAAGAAGATCTCACACAAATACCTTAATGCTGGATTTATCAATCCAGACCTGGAGATATTTGTCAGTGTTCTTATAAAAAATATGTCATTAAAATAACATACTTTCAACGTACCTTTGCTTCTTTTATTTTTCCAGTTAGGTGTAAGTCATTATGTGCTTGCTGAAAATAAAATCAGGAACTGAACACAGAGTGCTCTTGACCACTGAACCATCTCTCCATCCCATAATTAATTGCAAAATTGTATTCAATTAAATTATATTACACAAAATTTCTTTCAAATAGAAAATATTTTTTGCTTTAGTTTTGGGAATACTGCATTAAGGACAGAATGAAGGGCCCTTTTTTGTTTGTTTTGTATTTGGTTTTAAGCAGAGATTTCCTGAGTAGCTCTAGATGACCTAGAGTTCCCTATGTAGTCCAACTTCACAAATGGTGAGTTAGAGGAAAACAACATCATACCCAGCTACCATTTTTCTTTAATTACTTATAAAGTATCTTAGTCAGGGTTTGTGTTCTTGCACACAACACCATGACCAAAAAGCAAGTAGGGAAGGGAAGGGGTTATTCAGCTTCTACTTCCACATTGTTGTTCATCACCAAAGGAAGTCAGAACAGGAACTCACTCACGCAGCACAGGAACTTGGAGGCAGGGGCTGATGCAGAGGCCATGGAGAGATGCTGCTTACTGCATTGCTTCTCCTGGCTTGCTCAACTTGCCTCCTTATAGAATTACTAGCCCAGGGATGGCCCCACTCACAATAGGCCCTCCCACCCTTGTTTACTAATTGAGAAAATGCCTTACAGCTGGATATTAGGGAGACATTTCCTCAAGGGAGGCTCCTTTCTCTGCAGTAACACCAGCTCATGTCAAGTTGGCACATAAAACCAGTCAGTATATAAAGTTTAACCTTAAATCTCAGAGTACAAAATTTCCTTGCTTGTCTTGGGGTGTAATAATGTTGGTCTGAAAACTATCTTAACTGTTTCCTTTGACATTTATGATTTATTACACCCAGAATTCCTAAATAATAACTATTTCATTATAGAATAGTCTCAAGTCTATACATCTATAAAAGAATAGATTCTGCATTATGATCTGGCCAACACAGTAATCATAGTGAATTCATCTATAAAAATTTTTCAACTTTTCAATTTTTCAATGACAGATATGTGATCATAGACAAAAATGGTACTGAAAAAGCCAGAAACTATTCCTGCTTCTTTGCTACTTCTGTTCTTACATGACAGTTCAGTAGCTAGATGAAGATAAAGACATTTTCATTCAGAAAAAATAGATACCCAGTGTTAGGTAGTATTAAATTACAGAATTTTTATCTGTAAGCTATCTAAACTTTTTTCCCAAAACAATACTATTGATAACAGCTTCATACTGAAACACAATTCATACTCATAATAGCTGAAACAAGCCTGAATAAAAAAAGAACTACTTGAAAAATCACTATCCCGAATTTCAAGTTGTACTACAGAGATGTAGTAAGAAAACAGCATGATACTGGTACAAAAACGAAGGTGTTGATCAATAAAACAAAACACCATTAGCATATGTACTGAGATCAGCAATAAATGGAACCTCATGAAACTGAAATATTTCTGCATTGACCAAGGACACTGTCATTTGGAGAACATTACAACCTACAAAATGGAAAAAGATTTTTACCAACTAAATATCTGAGAGGATTAATATCCAAAACATATAAAGAACTAAAGAAACAACTATGTATCAATACAAATAAGCTGACTAAATATGGGGTACATATCTTAACAAAGAATTAACAAAAGGACAAAGGTGAATGGCTGAGAAACACTTAAAAAAATGTTCAACAGCTTTAGTCATGAGAGAAATGCAAACCTAAACTACTTTGAAATTCCATCTTATACCAGTCAGAATACTTAAGATCAATAAAACAAGTGACACTCCATGCTAATGAGAATGTGAGGTAACAGGGAAATTCATCCATTGTTGATGGGAGTGCAAACTCATACAGCTACTATGGAAATCGATATGTCAGTTCCTTGGAGAAATGAAGAACAATCCACCTCAAGACCCAGATATACCACTTTTGGACATACACCCAAAGGATGCTTTATCCTACCATAGAGACATGTGTAAACCATGTTAATTGACACATTTATTACAATATCCAGAAACTAGAAACAATCTAGATGCCCCTTTAAAGAAGAATGGATTAAGAAAATATATGTTTACAGATAGAGCATTATACTGGTTAAAAATAATGTAATTATTACATGCAAGGTATACAGATAGAACTAGAAAAAAAAATCATCCTGAATTAGTAACTCAGATCCAGAAAGACCAGCATAGTATATATTTGCTTACATGAAAATATTTGCTCTTAAGTCACTGAGAACTAATCTACAATACATAGAACCTCAGCAAAGAATATGTATAGAATAGTAGACTAGGGGAAATGGGCATATAGATCTCCTTAAGAAAAGAAAAAAAGAATAGCTTGCTATAGATGGTTCTTGGGGGGACTGGAACAATAGAATCAATTGTAAAGTGAATGGAGAGGAGACAAGAGAGAATATGGGGGAAAAGCTCAATTAAGGGTCATTTGAGGAGTAATATGGAACCCTAAAACAATAGTAGCTTACTAAAATATGTACATATATGAAGAAGACCTAAACAAAGTCATCAAATCAAATGGGAGAAACAGAGCTCCTGCTGGCCATTTCTTGTCACCAAATGAAGCTTCCAGTGACAGTATTTGTTATATCTAATTGAGTTGTTGGCTATAGTGGTCCTGCTGGAACATCCAAACAACTCAGACTGTTGCCAAGTCTATAAATTGCTCTCCAAAAACTAACAGCAGAGCCCCCTCACTGAAGACAGCACTGACACAACACACTGAGCACAGAAGTTGAGCTGGTGTCTACATGGACCATTCACCCCTATGTGCTAGCAATATCTGACTTGATTTAAGACCCACTCCATGAGATGAAACCCTTACCAAACATTGCTTGGGTGATTAGATAGCCCAAGGATCTAGGATTAAATCTAATACTATTGTTATTAATTTTTTTAAGTAGCCAGAAAAATGGTTCCTAATAACATTCAGATGATACTCCTAGATCAGCATCTTGCTCAGCCATCCTTAGAGAAGCTTCCTCTTGCAAAAGATGGAAACATATACAGACACCCACAGCCAGACATTATGCAGAGATTCATTGATAAAGTGGATGTCTCATTCAAACCTCTCCTCTCAGAGCTCAGAGAACCCCATCGAAGAAGTAGAAGGAATGAAACAGACATAAAGATAGAGAACACCAATAAAACAAGACATTCTTAATCAACAGAATCCATGTACACAGGAACTCACAGACAATGAAACAGTGTGTACAAGCCCACACAGATCTACAACTGGTGGGGTCCTTGAGGTGAAAGAGAAGTGGACACTAGACCCTAGCCCTGACTCAAAAGGAATCTCCAATTGACAATCACTTGCAAATGAAAATTGAGTTTTCACCAAAGGAGTCTCCTTGAGGAAACAAACTACTCTCATGGGGCATGCACAGCAGTAGATGACTAACAGAATGCAAACTCAATAGCATTTTAGTGCTTCCTTGTCTCATACTGTCGTTTGGGAGCTTTTCCTTTCAAAAATGTTTGTGTTATATTTTTTTATTTTTTATTTTTTTATGTTTTCGACTACCTTTTTCTATTATTTTCTGGGATTCCTGACAGGGCAAATGACACTGTTCCTTGTGTCTTGTCTTGAGTTCTTCTCCTATTTGTTTGTTTTGTTCCATTCTGATTTATCAGTATTTGCTTTATATTTTTAGTTTATTATTGTAAAAAAAAACACATCAAGTTAATGAGTGAGGTGATTGAAAGAATCTGGGAAATTTTGAAGAGGATAAACTATGATCAGAATATATTAATAAAAAAGGTTTTCAATAAAAGGAGAAAATGGACTATAAATTAATTAAAAACACAAAGTTCTTTAAGTTACACAGAAATGTTAGTAATATCCTCTAGAAAACTCTCTCACTTTATGCCAAATGTCCACCTGGTTATATTCAGAAAGTGTTTATTTTTAATTTTTTTTATAAAATGCAATCCCTTTTTCATTCTGCATGTTTTTGCTACAAAACAAACAAAATAAAACAAAGAAACTTATTCTTCAGGATGAAATTTTATCCCTTCTTAAGATGATGGCTAATATATTCATGTGCTGAATAACAATACTTTAGCCAATGATTCATATACCCGATGGTGGTTATATGAGGTTGTATTAAATGATGGTATTTACATCTGCCTTACTTTGTGTGAATACACTGTACAACCTTTGAACTTCACTGAAACCTACGGATTCTGCATTTCTCAGAACATAGCTCTATTACTGAATGATTGATTGTGTACATGGAGTTTTATCTGTGACCAGATACTCTGCTAAAGAGTAAGAATTAATGGTCTATTGGGCATGTGCTTCTAAACATCTCCACTTATACAGAGAAATTTTCCACTCAGAGCAAGCAAGAGTGGATGGCACCTCTTATCTCCACAACTATAGAGTATCTTCTTGAACTTAAAACATAAAAACAAAACAATGACAGAAAAGAGTTTGGCTGTGGCTTCCAATATTTGGTGTCAGGGCAGCGGGCAAAGAGAACTTGCTAGGATTGTAGAAATATTCTGCACTAAGATAGGTAGATAGTTCATGGTGCAAATTGTTTGTCACAAAAGTATGGTTACTTAAGTTTGAATCCCCTGAACCAAATAGAGGTGGGGCTGGTAGCATCTTTGTATAATCTTGGTGTTACTGCTGGAAAAGGATTACAGCAAGATGAGAGGCAAAGACATTTGAATCCTCAGAAACTCTTGAACCTGGTATGCACTGAGAAAAACAACTAAAACAATATAGAAGTCTGGGACTGTCTTCTGAGTATATCCTCTGATATATGACACTTTTTGAGGAACATGTACACCACCCACTCAATCTCTCTCTCTCTCTCTCTCTCTCTCTCTCTCTCTCTCTCTCTCTCTCTCTCTCTCTCTCTCTCTCTCTCTCTTGTTCTCTCCCTCATTCTCTCACATATACACATACATGAAGGGATATATAGATATATCATATGAACCTCAAAACTTAGAAAGTGTGCATTTTATTTTTTTTTAATTTTTTATCTATCCTTCTTTCCTATATTACATCCAGACTGCAGTTTCCTCTCTCTCCCCTCCCCAGGTTTCTCCACATTCAACCCCTATTCTGCCTCCTTTCAAAAAGGAACAGAACCCCCAGGGATATCAATCAAATGCTGTATAAAAAACTACAATAAGACCAGGCACAAAGCTTCACATCAAGCTGGAGAAGGCAATCCAGTAGAAGGGAAAGTGTACCACAAGAAGGCAAAAGAGTCAGAGACAGCTCCTGCTCCCACTGTCAGGATTCCCACAAGAACACCAAGCAACACAACCATAAAATATTTGCAGAGGGTCTAGGACAGACTTATACAGACCTCCTGTTCTCTGCAAGGCTCCATTAGTCCTAGTCAGTTGATTCTGTAGGCTGTGTTCTTGTGGTGTCCTTTACCTCCCTGATTCATCCAATTCTTCCACCCTAAACTCCACCTGGGACTTCAACTTGGCATCAAGAAGCAGAGCAGGCTACATACCTCAGGCTATTCCTGACCATCCTCATGTTTCCAGTTCTACCTCTATTCCAGTTCCTCAAAACCATTCAGCTTTCCTTCCTTTCCGATCTGATCTTTCTACCACAGACTTGGACATTAGAGTGGCTTCCTCTGCAGGTGTTGCTGTCAGTGGGCCTCGGTGTGTCTTCCACCCATCCATGTTGGGTGGCAGTGGCTAGGCCTCTGCATACTCCACTTTTAAACTGGTTTATTTGATTTGTTGATGTATAGTTTCTTGAGATTTTTATATAATTTGGACATTAGCCCCCTGCCATCTGTGGAATTGATAAAAATATTTTCCCATTCTGTTTTTTCTGTTTTGTCCTATTGCCGTACAGAATCTGTTCACCTTCAGGAGGTCCCATTTCTTAATTGTTGATCTTAGTGCCTGTGATTTTGGTGATCTGTTCAGGAAGTTGTCCCCTGTGTCAGTGCATTCACACCTATCTCCCACTTCCACACGTGCGCACATGCACACACATATATATACACACACATACACACACATACACACACAACCACCAACACTACCAACAAAATTGCAAGAATTAACAATCATTGTTCATTAATACCTGTCAATATCAATACCCCAATAAAAAGCATGCATTTTAAATTCACATATTTTCACTATGCATTTTTTATGTTGAATGTAGTTGATTGAACAGCTAAAAAGAAAAGTGGAATCAGAAAATGTTAATGTGCCAAATGCCATTACAGATCCTACAGATCACATTAAGAATACTGTTATTTTGTTTTGAAGAAGAAGTTAGTGAGGATATGGAAAGGAAAGGTATAATCAGAACTATATTTTAAATGTTTATTGAAATAGTATTTAAAAGAGAGTTTGAGTTATAACTAGGAAGCAGTTAAAAAGAAAAACAGTTAAAAAGACAGTTAAAAAGAAAATAGTTACTTAGACCAAAATTTTGGCAGGAAAGACAAAAATGAGGTAATGAGGTAATCTCTATGGGCAGTGGAGATAAAATCACAATTTTTTCTTTTTCATGTAAATAGCCAGTTTTCTCAATATGATTTATAGATTTAAAAGTTGATTAGAAAGCAAATTATACTTAGATTTAGTACATATTTTGTGATGATTAGTAAGAAAAGCACCATGTCTTAAAAGGTCCCAAATTTTGAAAAAATAAGTGGCACATGCTTTACATATAATCCTACTTATGTGCTCAGGGCATAGTGTGGCAGGAGCAACCTGAGAAATTTGAGAAAAGTGTGGAAAGGACTATAGAACACAGATCAAGGGCTGCATCTGGGTATGGAGAGTGAGACAACAAAGTGACATAGCCAGGTTCAGATGTAATTGGTTAAAACTATAACCCTGAAAAGCGCAGGGATGTGAGCTTGGTGTTTCCCATAAACACAGGAGCACTCTCAAAAGTCCTGGGCGTGTATTTGTCCAACTTACTCTTCAGTCTATTCTCCTATTTCCTCAGTATTGTGTTTGAATTTGTATGAAAACACCTATGTGTTCAGTGGTTGATCCATTTATTTAAAATAGTTCTATATGCTAAATTGTTCTGACCACGTATACCACACACTAAAATATCAGTGTCCTAAATGTATACCAGTTAGAACAGAACTTAACTTGGTTCAAAGCAATGCTTTTGAAGTTTGAGTACAAAGCCCATGGTTAACAGAGAACACTTTGTAGATTTAATGTTCACAGAATATAATTTGAATAATATGAATCTCCATAATTTTGAAATTGTTTTCTGTTTTCCCATATATTTCTCCACATGTCATCTGGCAGAAATAATTGAAACAATTTTCACCTTAGAAATTGATTCATGTTTACTATTTAATCCCCAAATATTTTCACTTGCTAGAAATTTTTCAATTCAAATCTTTTAATTAATGACCCAGGTTCACATTTATTGCTTTCTTTTGAGTATTTGTTTGCTTACTAGTAAGCAGAACAAGTTTCCCAGGACCTCCTCCAGCTCTGAAATATCATGACTCTCTGCAGTAGGTACTAACCATTTCTCTATTGCCAAAATATTTTCTTAAGAACGTGGAAGTTGGGTCAGAGATGTGACTGTGGGATGGCAACCCCATCCATCACTTGATGCCCTGTCTTCCTGCTGGGACTCTATAAGTTCCCTCTCCCTCCTGTCTGGCATTTCATCTAAGGTCTCTTCCTTTGATTCCTGAGAGTCTGTTACCTCCCAGGACTCTGGTGCATTCTGGAGGGTCCCCCCAAACTCCTATTTCCTGAGGTTGCCTGTTTCCATTCTTTCTGCTGGCCCTCAGGGCTTCAGTCCTTTTCCCTCACCCAATACTAGATCAGGTTCTCCTTTCCTCCCAGCCCACTGTCCCTACCTCCCAACCCCAACCCTTACCCCCCCACCTCTCCCTGTCCCATTGTTGCTGTCTGAACGAATTACAGGGATGGAAATGGAGAGGAGCCTGAGGAAAACAAGGTCCAGCAACAGGCCCAAAGTGGGATCTTGGTCAAGAGGCGATCCCAAGGCCTCACACTATTACTGAGGCTATGGAGCACTCACAAAAAGGGATCTATCATGACTGCCCTTCAAAAGACTCAACAAGCAGCTGGAAGAGTCAGATGCAGAAATTTGCACCCAACCAATGGGCAGAAGCAGCTGATTCCTGTGGTTGAATTAGGGAAGGCTGAAAGAAGCTGAGGAGAAGGGTGATCCTGTAGGAGGCCCAGCAGTCTCAAATAATCTGGAACCCTGAGATCTCTCAAATTGCACCACCAAACAGAGAGCATACACCAGCTGATATGAGGCCCCCAACACACATACAGTAGAGGACTTCCGCGTCTGTATTCACTCAGAGATGATGCAACTAACCCTCAAAAGACTGGAGACCTTAAGGAATTTAGAGTTCAGGTGAGGTGGGGAGTGGAGGCATCCACGTGTAGACAAGGGGTGGGGAGGAGGTATGGGATATGGAACAGTTAGAGGGTAGATGGGGGCAGAGGGTGGAGAATGGAATATGGGGAGTGTAAAAAATAAATTAATTTAATAAAAAAATGGAAAAAGAACTTGGAAGTTAGCATGATTTTACTACAAAGTAAAGATACTGGATCTATACCATAAAAATATTTTGAAACCTGTCCAAGTGTAGTGCTATCCCTTAAGCCATCATATAACTAAGACCCCATGAGAAAGACCTTAGTGTGAAATAAATTAAGATCTAAAGGCTCTAATTAGAATACTGTTAAAGGCATTATCTGGATATCTGTTAAAGCATTCCCTGTTCTGGATGCTAAGGTGGTTATCATTATGTACAATAAATGAAAAGAACTCAAATTATCACATTTTTTGAGCTGAAATGTGCCTTAGAGGTAAGCTGATATATCCTCTTCAATGTACAAAAGAGATCTATTGAGTTAAATGATGTAAACCACTTTTCAATTAAATTTTGATATCTGTATATAACATGAACTCAAAGTTTCAGATATATAACAAAATACTACCTGTAATTAACCACAAAGCATAAATCTTGATAAAATAAAGGAATAAATGCTTATACTAGATAGATAGGATAGATGGACAGATACATACATACATACATACATACATACATACATACATATATACACAGATAGATTGCAGTATTTTTCTGCCAAAACTGAATAATTACTTTCTAATCTTTTTTTTTAATGTGGAAAAGAAACAAAAAAGTTACTGAAAGTGACTTTAAATAAAGAGATTATTAAACCTTTTAGGAATCTCACCCATATCTACTTTATGAGGAACTTTTCCTACTTATCGAAAATCAAGGAAATTTTGTGAGCTTTTCAGGTAAACACCAACCTCCTAGAAAACAAATGCTTAAGCAAATTAAAATCTTTTCCTGATATGCTCCATGTCAGGAACTGTAATAGATGTCAGAGACTGTGATAGGTGGGTCCATGTTAATATAAAGAGGAAACTGAATCAGAAAAACTGTTGGTAGCTATTTGACAAGATACAATTACATTTTAAGGAGATAGTATTAACAAATAGGAACAGAAGGACTTAAAAAAAAACTTCTTCAAAGGATATTAATTTACTGCATTTAAATTTCTTTTACAGTGGCATTTAGTTTAGGAATCTTTAACAGCTGAATAGTATTCCATTGTGTAAATGTAACATAATTTCATTATCTGTTCCTCAACTGGTGTTTTAGGTAGTTTCAGTGTTTGACTATTTTGAGTTAATCAGTATTCAGTATTGAACATAGAAGAGCAAGTATCTCTGTTGTAAAATATAGAGTTGTTTGTGTTATGCCCAAGAGTGGTAAAGCTGTACCTTGTGAGATTGGTTCTCAGCTTTTTTAGTAACCTCCACATTATTTCTATAGTGTCAGCTCCAAATTCCACTCCCAGCACCAATAAGTAATTGTTTCCCTTTCCTATACCCTTGGCACTATCTAATAACCATCGGTTTTATTAATCATAGCCATTTTTACTGGGATAAAGTGAAGTAGCAACTTTATCCCAGTAATTTTAATTTGTATTTCCTTGATAACTAAAAATGTTGAACACTTTTTAAAGCATTCCTCACCTATTTTTAATTCCTCTTTCGAGAACTTGGTTTTGTTTTATGCTCCATTTAAAAATGTTAATTTTAGTTTTTGAAATTATAATATAATTATATCATACTCCCCTTTCCTTCCATCATAACTTTCCATATACCCTTCCTTACTCTTTCAAATTCATGAACTCATTACATTACGCATTGTCACATACATATTTATGTTTTGTTTGTGTCTGTATTTATCTATATCCTTATTGATATTTCTAAATAACATGCTCAAATGATTGGAGAAACCCAGAACTCTTCAACCCTCCATAAAGAACCACAAGCAACTAAGGAATGCTAAGGACAGGAGCAACCATCTCCCATAGGAAGAGTACACAAATTACTTATCCAAGGCCAAAGAGTCACCCCATTTTTAAATTGGAATATTTGTCTCCTTGACGTTTATTTTCTTTATTTTGAATTTTGTATATTCTAGATGCTAATTCTTTGCCAAATGTACAATTGGTAAAGAGATTTTTCTTTTCAGTATGCTGAAGCTTTGCTCAAATGCTAGTGTCCTTAGTCATACAGGAACTTTTAAGCTTCATGATGTCCTATTTACTAATTGTTGGTCTTAATGCATGTGCTGTTATTGTCCTGTTCAGAAAGACCTTCCCTGTGCCCATGACTTCAAATCTATTCTCTACTTTTTCTCCAAACACATTCAGAGTATTGGTCTCATGTTGAGGTCCTTGATCTATTTGGAGTTGAGCTTTATGCAGAGTGATGAATATGGATCTATTTTCAAACTTCTATATGCAGCTATTTCAACTAGGTACATTTAATGAAAATGCTGTTATTTCTACAGTTTGACATTTGTCTTCTTAGTCAAAAAAATCAGTTGTTCATAGGTATGCAGTTATGTCCATGTCTTCAATTTGACTCCATTAATCAATATTACATTTTTATGCTAGGAGCTATGTTTATTATTATAATTCTGTAGTAAAACATGAAGCTAGGGATAGTGATAGTTTAAGTATATTTTTTTTTCCTTCAGAATTGTTTCAACTATTCTGGGTTTTTCTTTTTGTTGTTGTTGTCTTTGTTGTCTCGTCATTGTCCTCCTCCCCTTCCTTCTCCTCTTCCCTTCCTCCTCCTCCTCCCCTCCTTCTTCTTCCTCCTTCCCCCCCACTCCTTCTCCACCTGTTCCTTCTTTTTCTCATATATTATATCTGAGCCACAGTTCCTTCTCCTTCCTCCTTCCTCCCACCTTCAAGACCACCCCCCACCCTCATCCATCGGTCCTCACTTCCCTTAAGAAAAGGGAAGGCCTCCCAGGGATATCAACCAAACATGCCATATCAAATTGCAATAAGACTAGGCATATACCCTCTTGCATTAAGGCTGGATAAGACAACCAAGTAAGAGGAAAAGGGTCCTAAAGCAGGTAAAAGCTGTGATCCCACTGTTAGGAGTCCCACAAGAAGATGAAGCTGCATATATATATAATATACATGCAGATGGCCTAGATCAGACCATGTAGGCTCCCCGATTGTCATTTCAGACTCTATGAACCCCTATGAGCCCAGGATAGTTGATTCTGTGGGCTTTCTAGTGTTTTCCTTGACCACTCTGGCTCCTTCCCCAGCCTCTTCTTCAGGATTGCCCAAACTCCACCTAAAGTTTGGTTATGGGCCTCTGTTTAAGATTTCTTTTACAATTTTTAAGAAGAATTGTGTAGAAAATTTCAGGAGGTTGCATTGAATCATTAGATTGATATGATTGCCATTTTCAGAATATTAATCCTACTGAACTATAACCATTGGATATCCCTCCATTTTCCAATTTTCTCTTCAACTTTTTCTTCATTGACATAAAGCTTTTATTATATGAGCCTTTTACTTTTTTGATTAAAGTTATTCTAAGACACACATTTTTGGAGAATTGTGAAAGGCACTTCCTCCATGATTTATTTATCAGTATGTTTGCTATTTGTATCTAGGAAGGCTATAGATATTTATGTTTAATTTTTTTTTCTGTTTTTGTTTTTGGTTTTTGGTGTTTTTTGGTTTTTGGTTTTTTTGGGTTTTTTTGTTTGTTTGTTTTTTTGTTTTTTTGTTTTTTGTTTTGTTTTGTTTTGTTTGTTGTTTTGGTTTTGTTTTTTGTTTTTTGTTTTTTGTTTTTTTTTGAGACAGGGTTTCTCTGTGTAGCCCTGGCTGTCCTGGAATTCACTCTGTAGACCAGGTTGGCCTCGAACTCAGAAATCTGTCTGCCTCTGCCTCCCAGGTGCTGGGATTAAAGGTATTTGCACTGCCCGGCTTTATGTTTAATTTTTATTCTGGTATGTTTCTGAAAGTTTTATCAGCTAGTGAAGTTTCCCTGTGGAGCTATTCAGCTCTTTTACATATAAAACAGTATCACTTCAGGAGATATCAAATGCTACCAAGTAAGGCCCTCAGTACCCGGACAGTGTAGAATTATTGTTGACTCATTGACTAAAAAGGTCCCATGGCTCCTTTCAAAGCATCAGAGGCTATTGACAGGGCTATTGGTTACCTTCAACAATATGACAGTATGCAAGGCTCTATTAATGAAGATACTACTTACTCATGACAAGGAATGTGAAAAAGTTATGTTGATACCTAACTAGAAACTTTAACCCCAATGGCTATCATTCACAGTACCGGAAGGTACTATATACATGTTGGAAAGCATTTATCATCAGTGTCAGGCAGCTATGAATCCTGGAACACACAGTGGTCTACAACAGCAACCTAACTGCAAGATACACTGTGCAATAGTGACACAAATATCATGAGTAAGTTGTATCTTCATTAACAGAGCCTTGCATACTGTCATATTGTTACAGGTAACCAATAGCCCTGTCAACAGCCTCTGATGCTGTTATTAGAGTAACTAACCACTTTTAAAATTTTATTTAGAACCCACTTTATGGGACAGAATCCATCACTGACATTACATTTTTAATGATGCCAAGAACCTGAGCCGAGCCAGATTAGTAGGGCTTTAGAGGAAAACCTACAATTATTATTCTCCTAAATGAACGTACCAATAGTATGACTCCCAATGGCATCACTTAATGATATGTCCTTATCATACTCTTTCAAATCTCAGAGATCTACAAAGAAGAAAAGGCAGGAGACAATAAGAGCCACAGCTGCTCAACAGCTCCAAGGAAACAGCATCTTCCAGATACAACAGCGCTAATGTGCATTTGAACTCAGAGACCATGACAGCATGACCAAGACCTGCATAAATTCAAGCCAGTCAAAAATCTCAACATAGAAAAGGGGAAATGTAGCCAGGCAGCAGTGATGCATGCCTTTAATCCCAGAACTTGGAAGGCAGAGGCAGGCAGATTTCTGAGTTCAAGGCCAGCCTGGTCTACAAAGAGAGTTCCAGGACAACCGGGGCTACACAGAGAAACCCTGTCTAGAAGAGGAAAAGAAGAAGAAGAAGAAGAAGAAGAAGAAGAAGAAGAAGAAGAAGGAGGAGGAGGAGGAGGAGGAGGAGGAGGAGGAGGAGGAGGAGGAGGAGGAGAAGAAGAAGAAGAAGAAGAAGAAGAAGAAGAAGAAGAAGAAGAAGAAGAAGAAGAAGAAGAAGAAGAAAGAGGAAGAAGAAGAAAAGAGGAAATGGATACAAAGTCTCATCTCTGACTAAGAAGCTATTTGTGATTGATTCATGCTTGCAGAGAGAATATAAATGGAATAAGTATGTGAATATGAACCATACCCAAGGCAGGTCTTGTGTGCAGGAGTCCTTGTCCAAAACAAAATGGACTCCATGTGGTTTCTGTGCATTTTCCTTTTGGTTTGATTTTCTGTTTGTTGTTTGTTTGTCTGATTTTCAGTTTTGTCCCTTTTTGTTTTGTTAGGATTTGGGTTTTTGAATATTTTTGAGAAAGAAAGAACTTTATGCTGTGTGGGTAGGGATGTGGGAAGATTTGGGAGGATTTGAGGGAGGAGAATGAATGTGATTAAAACATGTGAAAAACCTTAAAATAATTTTAAAATATTATATAAAATACATGAATTCAGTAACATAATTTTGGTACAAGAATGAGAACCATCATCTAGATACAATCCCTTCTATAAAAGTTGAGGAAATGAAGGATCATCAAGGGACAAGCTGTATATAATGAAAAAGAAACCAATCTAAATGTGAATTGTTCTATATTATTTTGCTTGGGCTTTGTATTAATTGGTGCATTAAAAAGAGTGTACCTGCTCAATGCTATACACTTTAAGTTCTAATAATGTACCTTGCCATCTGCACACTGCCAGAGAGCAGATGATACGGTAGTCTATAGGATACAGTGTGTCGGTGAAATTCAGTGTTAGGGTAACAGGTCAGATCTGAGCTACAGTTTGAGCATGCCATGCAGGGCTGAGAGTGTCCAGCTGTATCTATAATTCATTGCCCACATGTTTAGATGCTCGTGCACTGTGTGCTCTAGCCTTGTACATTGGTTTATGTTATTTAATTTAATTACTATTTTTAATAAGATCCCACTTAGATCATCCCATATTCTTATTTCTAAATTTGCTATATTGTTAAATTCTGAAAAATATAAAGACAAGAGAGTGATAAAACAAACTGATATGGCATTGTCTTTTAGTCTTGGAAGTTTCTAAGGTTCTTGTCTATTTGGATTTTTTTATCAATTTTAATTATAATGATTATTGTCCCCTAAAATGTACTAAAAATCATGTGAGTCACCACTAAAAGCAGTTATGATAAGTTATCAGTCATTTGTCCTAAGCTTTCCTCGCAGACTTCTTTGTCCATTACTCTACTTTAAGATCCTTAGCTCATGTTACATTGTCTGCCTGAGATGATCAATTGGAATTTTATTTAGAGTCAGACTCTTTCTGCTCATATACTTTGGACACAATGCCAAAATCAGTGGTGAATTCAGAAAGTAAATGATATTCTAGAATTGTAATCTCCATCTAGTTTGTGGAGATGGCAGAGAAACAAAAAGATAACTGCTGGGAGGGGGTCTATGAAGTGGTTTTTAAGCTGCACTAAACTGACCATGTACACAAAGCTTAGTTTCCACACATGATGACTGAGAAGGCTTCATGTAGCAGAATTCCCCACTTGCCATGCTATTTCAAACGCTCTCGGGAAAAAAATAACAGTAGAGTCCATGGAAAAGTTTAAACCAATGCACTAAATCAAATAATATCTTCCTTCCTGTGGCTGTTTCATTGCTCCTTCCTAGCAGCACTATTGTTTCTGTTCGGCACCTTATAACTCTTAACTTTCTCTTACTCTTATCATTCTTGTACCCCTCCACCCATTTCCTTGTTTACAGATCAATTCTCTCCACCTTTCTCTCAAGCCAGAAAGTTAATGAACTCTTTCTATACTGTGCTGCTATTAGAAAATATATCTTTATACCCTAATAACAGAAATCAACCTTGCCCAAATAGATTACTACCTGAATATGATGCCTCTGAGAAGGGGATGTGCAAGCACATGATGTTCCCTGTGTTAGAAACTGATATTGTTTTCACATTCTAAATGTGGACATAACTGGTCACCAGCAGGCATCACTAGATAATTTTGTATTTTAACTCTCTTGTATTCTGCTATGAAGTCTGTGTGTATATGCATTATATCCCTATTTAACATTTCTGTATATTGACTTACACAGGACATCCTAACAACGTACCTTGACATATTTTCTCCAATTCTTTCTACCATGTTAATGCTTTACTGGGTAACTCTTAGGTGTTAGATAACATCTGATAAATGCATAATAGAAACACCTTTTAAAGGATAAAGGATTTATTTTGACACCTGGTTTTACAGGTTTCAGTACATGACCAACTGGCTCTGTTAGCCCTGAGATGTGGTGAAGCAAGACATCGCAGTGGAATGGAAAGCATAAATCAAGTTGTTTACCTCAAGATTGTTAGAAAGGAGACACAGGGAGGCAAAGACAAATCAGCCTCCAAAGAAACATCCTAGGGTCCTACTCCCTCTTACTGGACTTTGTCTTCTAAGAGTCAATTCAGTATGAACTTGTCAGTCTGTTAACCCATTGATAAAATTAGTGTTCTCAAGTTCTAATTACCTCTTAGATACTAACAGCTGGGAATGAAAGCTTCAATAGATAAGCCTTCATGGAAACTTATTCAAATGAAACATGTGGCCACTGAAGATAGGAGACACAAGGAATAGTATAACTAAATCAAATAGAAAGTCATTTACATTGCATCTGCTTATTTTATTTGTATTTACAAGGGAACATTACCAGACCTATTCTTGGAATCGACATCATTTCAAATTCCTGGTGGTACTGTCAAGGCCTATTGATTGACCATTTTCCATCCCACTTCTCTGCAAGATTACTTTTTTCTCTCTACAGTATTGATCAGAAGAATCAATTTTGCAATGGAGGGAAGGCATCGGACTAAATAGAACTGTGTTCAATTGTTCTTACACTAAATCTCACTATCTTTTGACCTACCCATTCCTAAGCTAAAAGAGATAATTAAACTTTTTAAAAAGTAGATCTACCCTTTTAGCCTGAACTGTACTATTGGCAAGGATTTGTAATGACTATCAGTGTAACTGAAATAATGTTAATAAACTTTAAGCAGAGGAGAAAATTAGATGAATGGGAGATCACGGTTAATTATGGCTTATCTGGAACTCTCATAAGTTTATCAAAGTTTGGGTTTTGCCTTTATTTCTCATTAAAATAAAGTTTGTTTTTGTTTTTTTTTCACTTAGAAAAAATTGTCCTATACAATAAAGGTAAAAATTTTGTATATCCCCATCAAAAACTGATTATACTTTAGTAGCAGAATATAAAGAAATTATTTACTCTTCCAAAAACCAAGGTTGTTTCAGCATTTCTAACTATGTATAACTTAACTCACAGCAGAACTAATTTTGACCGCTTAAAATAAATGTTACGCCAATATTCTAAATTCTACAGCTATAATATAATGAATTATATTTTTATATGCTAAATAATAGCTAAGGCCTCTATTATACTGGCCAAAATATTTACTTTAAGGATTATAGTTATTTTATCTACTTTTATTAAATTTTAGTATTATTAAACAGTTAGTGGGTCATCCCTAGGAGACACTAATTTTCTGTAACTCTCCTGCTTGACCCTGCCTGCCTCTCATAACCACACCTCTCTGCCCACCTCCTGCTATTTGCCACATCTCACTCCTGGTTCCAGTTACATTGAAAGTCCCGCCGCTACAGAGACTAAAGAAGCTGCTGATTGGGCCTATATACTGATGAACGTGGGGGAGGGGTTTTGCCTCACCTATTCTACCTGTTGGCTTGTAACAAAGAGATTATTATTAAATTCAAGATGACTGAGTGTCACACTTGAGTGCTGTCTAATTTTGAACCTTCCACGTGGATTAAGGTAACATAAACATGGCTAGCCAATTTTCTTCTGACTCCATAGTCCAGAAAACCCATTCCTATTGTTGCCGGCCGGAACAATTTTCCTTCTCTCAGAAGCTGTTGGCTGCTTGTAGTTCTCCCCTTAGGCATAAGACCCCATGATATTTATCCCATTCTTTATCAGTGTATTTGTTGCTACTTTCATCGTTTTTGTCTCATTTTTGCAACCATATTGTTGAGGTATAAGGACAGCTTCCCTGTAATTTCTAGGAGACACAATCCCACAACAGACTCCCTTATCTTCTGGCTCTTCTAATCTTGGTTATATTCTGCAATGTTGTCTGAGCCTGAGGTACAGGAGTATTGTCGCATATGTATCCATTGAGGATGAACCTCTCATATTAAGTTGGTTTCTACATTCATTAAGACCTGTTGGGGTATTCTATAATGGTTCCCATTTAATGCAAAGGCTTTCTTTGGTGAGGGCTGAAAGCTAAACTTAGTCTGTTGACCCTAAATTCATGTACATATAAGCAACACTAAATAAGCCAAGCAATGTGTGTGTGTGTGTGTGTGTGTGTGTGTATGTGTATGACAATAATATCCAAAGTAAAAAGGAACCATCAATTTAAGAGGGAATTAGAAAGAAATGAAAGGAGCATCTTCTTAAAATAAAATACATTTATTCTTCAAGTGCATATGAAGTTTTTACACATTCATGATAACCTTTATTTGGACAAAAGTTAAATAAATAAATAATAAATAAATAAATAAATAAATAAATAAATAAATAAATAAATGTGTTGGTTTGGGTGAGAATGGTCCCCATAGACTTCTGTCTTTGTTAGAGTTTTATTGCTATGAAGAGACACCATGACTATAGCAATTCATATAAAGAAAAATATTTAATTGGGACTGGCTTACAGTTCAGAGATTTAGTCCATTGTCATCATAGTAGAAAGTCTAGTGGCAGGCAGACATGATGCAGGAGAGGTAGCTCAGATTTCTACATCTAGATCCACAAGCAGAAGGAAGAGACAGTGGACCACTAGGTCTGGTTTGAGCCTCTGAAATAACAAAGCCTAACTACACTCTCATTGAAATATATCCTCCACCAAGGTTCCACCTCCACCAAGGTCACATTTACATTAATGTCACTTTCTATGAGTCCATAGGGGTTATTTTTATTCAGACCACAACAGCTTACATATTTGAGTTACTGGACCACAGTTACTGGAACTCTTTGGGATGGAAAAAGAGTTATGGCTCTACTAGAGTAAGTGTAGACTTTTAGAAAATTTGTGTCATTGTGGGTAAATTTTGAGGTGTCAAAAAACTCATACTAGAATCAATCTCCTACTCTCCTCCTGCAACTGCAGATCAGATGTAACCTCTCAGACACTTCCCAACACGTGGGTCTGCCCGCCTGCCTGCCACAACTCTCCCCTATGATGATGATAATGGACTAACCCTCTGAAATTCTAAGCAAGTACACAATCAAATATTCCATTTTATGAGTTGTTGTGGTCATAGGGTCTCCTCATAGAAATAGAACAATACCTAAGGCAATGTTATTTTCAATACTATAATTCCCTCTTGTCCAGTGCTGCATATGTAAAAGGCACATCTTAAAATCAAGAAAATAATGTGTTCTTCCAGCACTTTTGAAGCTCAAACAGGGGGATTATTGTAAACTTACAATCAGCCTGAATTACATGGGCTACAGAATGAGATGATACGTTTCAAAGACAAAACATAAATCTGTACTGAGAAGCCAAAAAAAAAAAAAAGCTATTTATGGGCATTGGAAATTCAAGGTAAAGTGCATAGATATATTGGATAGAATCCTTTACATTTGCTCATTTTTCATATAATTCTTTATTTGAAGATTATAAGAAATGTAAGTTGCACTTTTGGAACCAGTATGTGCAACTCATAGTTCCCACTGGACCTGGACTTGATGAGATTTGCCTGCCTAGGAGCAATTATTACCAGGAACTGATACTTTGTTGTTCTTTATAAATAACCTCACTTTACAAAAGTGATTCTTGACATTTACACAGTAAATACTTTTTGTGTATTGTATATCATGCTCTACCTACCTCTCACAAGTCAGACTCAAACAATCATTCCAGAATTGATTCGGGGATGGCATGGAGGTTAGGACAAGGGTGAGAAGTTCAACCCTACATGATGTGGCCGTGACATTTATACATTACTATCTATAGCCATGCCAACAAAGTAAAGTGAAGATGAAAGGAAGAAAGGAAGGAAAGAAGGAAGAAAGGAAGGAAGGAAGGAAGGAAGGAAGGAAGGAAGGAAGGAAGGAAGGAAGGAAGGAAGGAAAGGAGGGAGGGAGGGAGGGAGGAAGGAAGGAAAAAAAGAAAGAAGGAAAAAAGAGAGAAAGAAAGAGGGACAGAGGGAGGAAAGGAAGAGAGAGAGAAAGAAAGAGAAAGAGAGAGAGAAGGAGAGAGAGAGAGAGAGAGAGAGAGAGAGAGAGAGAGAGAGAGAGAGAGAAGGAAAACTGCTCTCTGGTCATCCTCAACATAGCACATGCAATCTTTTCTATTCTCCCCTCTCTTATAACGCAGGCTCATGTGTAAGAAGATAATCAAGACCACAAGCTGACTCAAATGATCTCTTCCAATTTTGTCAGTATCTTACATTGCAGTTGGCCTTTCTGATGCCTTTGGAGGTCTACACCCACCCAGTGAATCACCTAAACTACTGAGACAAAGACAGTACTGACAGACATATTCTTCAGCAGTATTAATAGTAAGCTCCCCAAAGATGAGCCTTCAAGCCTACTCCATTAAAATAAAATGCCCGTTGTCTTAGAGTTTAACTGATGTGAAGAGACACCATAACCAAGGAAACTTTTATAAAGGCAAACATTTAATTGCGTCCAGCTTACAGTTTCATAGGGCCAGTCCATTATAATCGTGATGAGAATCAAGGCATGGTGCAGACACTTTTGGTGCTAGAGGAGCCAAGAGTTCTATGTCATGATTCAAAGGCAGCCATGGGGAGGCTTTCTTCCACTCTGGACATAGCTCAAGTATAGGAGAAAAATTTAAAGCTCAGCCTTATAGTGACACACTTCTATTAACAAGGCTACATCTCCTCTACTAAGAACATATCTCCTTTCAGTGTCACTTCCCATGGACCAAGCATATTCAAGCTACCACATCCATGTTTTCAGATAACTGACTTTATAACACTTTAAAGAAACTTATTACATGATAATGCTAAAAAGCTCTATTCTGAAAAGTATATTGTCAGATATGCCTTCCCTATAGTGCTTAAATTATTTTTTAAATTAAAAATGTTATATTTTTAAGAAGTGGCAAACATGTATCCTGTGTTTGTGACCTTGTCTTTCCATGGGCTGGTGTTTTGATTCAAGTTTTCATTTGAACTTTAATGATACAAAGGTCAGCAAACTGATTTAAAATATCTATGGTGTGTTTACAAGTTACTGTTATAACGCCTCACAGGATAAGCTCTACTTCTTCAGTAATACTTAGATCAGTTTCTTGACCTTGCCAAACATGGGTCAATCATTTAGAGTAATTTTCAATAAATGCTAAACTTTGTAGAATTATAATTTCTTTGTGAATTCAGAACAATTTTGCTGAACTTACTAGAATAGATTATGAATTTTTGTTTCTATGCTTTTATGACTTCTTATATAAAAAGCCATTTGACCTTGTATGAGTATAGAAAAGGATAATTAATTTTCCTCTATCTTGTCAATTTTCAAAACCAGAGAAACAGATAAAACCAAAGTATATTTGTGTCTCTATACAAATTAATAAAGAGGAAAAATTCAAAATATGGGTCTTGCATAAAGTATAAGTCAATGGGGTCTATCAAGAAGGTCTGCTCCAAAATATTCCAGGTACCTTGTGTGCTCCACTGGACCAAAGTAAATCCAGAAATGTAGGAAATATTGGTGTATTTTTACAATTTACCACAATGAAGAACAACAACAAAAACAAACCAGGGTATTGTCTATTCTTTTTTCTTTCTTCCTTTCTTTCTTTCTTTCTTTCTTTCTTTCTTTCTTTCTTTCTTTCTTTCTTTCTTTCCTTATGAATTAATCATTTTATTCCTTTGCATTTCAAATGATATCCTCCAGCCAAGCAGTGGTGGTGCATGCCTTTAATTCCAGCCCTTGGGATGCAGAGGCAGGCAGATTTCTGAGTTCAAGGCCAGCCTGGTCTACAGAGTGAGTACTGGAATAACCTGGGCAATACAGAGAAACCCTGTCTCAAAAAACCAAAGGAACAAGCAAACAAACAAAACAAAACAAAAAAAATCAAAACAAAAATGAAACAAACAAACAAATATCTTCCTTTCCAGTTTTCTCTCCATAATACCCCATCCCATCTGCTTTCCCCCTTTCTTTTGCCTCTATTTGGGTGTTCCTCCACTCACTCTTGCCTCACTGCCCTAGCATCCTCTTATGCTGGGGCATCAAGCCTCCATGGGACCAAGGGCCTCCCCTCCTATTGATGCCAGATAAGCCCATCCTCTGCTACATATGTATCTGGAGCTATGGATCCCTCCCTCCATGGTTGGTACTTTATTCCCTGGGAGTTCTGGGTGGTTCATATTGTTCTTCCTCTGGGTTGCAATCACCTTCAGCTCCTTCAGTCCTACCTCTAGTTTTCCATTGGGGTCCCTGGGCTCAGTCCAAGGGTTGGCTGTTGAGCAACTCCATCTGTATAAGTCAGGTGTTGGCAGAACCTATCAGGGAACAGCCATGCTAGGCTCCTGTCAGCAAGCACTTCTAGGAATCTTACAATTGATATCTGTAGATGGGATGGATTCCTAGATAGAGCAGTCTCTGGATGGTCTTTTCTTCAGTCTCTATTGCATTTTTTGTCCTTGTTTTTTCTTTGGACAGGAACAGTTCTGGATTAAATATTTTGAGATGGCTGGCTTTTAATTGTCTCATTGGTTTGTAGTACTTGGAAATTTACATGTAAAATTATGCAAAGATCCCCCATATATAAAACCATATATATGTGCATAGGTGTATGAACATGTGGAAGCTAAAAAGCAAATTCAGGTGCCATTCCTCAGGGGTCAGTCACTAAGTTTTTGTTTCTTTACTGAAACCTCGGCATCACCTATTAGGCAGGGCTAGGTAGCCAGTGAGTCCCAAAGATCTCCCTGTCTCTTCCTCTCCAGCACTGGGGTTACAAGTGTCAACTTCTATGCTTTTTCTCCATTATGGTTCAGGGGATCAAACTCTGATGCTCATGCTATGCAACAGTACTTTACCAAGTCAGCTCTCTCCCTCTAGAGCCTTGAATATCAATATTTTATGAATAATATATTTAATAACTCATAAAGTCAACATACAAATATGCTTGGTAGACATTTATTAAAATAATAGTTCATCTAGAAGCTACTGTTTTCTTTTCCCAGTTTTCCAGACAATGATTTGTCTTTTCTGGGTGTTATTTTGGTATTTCCCTTTTTGAAGTCCACAGAAAAATCTGTAACTCACTAACCCTCTTCTCCAGTACCAAAATAATTAAATGATCTGGCTTCAATGCCAAGTACTTTATCAGATTTATCTAGTAATATAGTCTGTCTAGCAAAAATTGCATGCAGGGCCACAGATAATAGGTTCCAGATACTTTATAAATGAGGAGAATATCTACTGGGGGGAATTTTCAACATATCAGCTATTTCAGTTTTCTCTATTTGAATAGTAATTGAGGTAAAGAGTAAAGGGAATATATTGAAGATAAAGGAAAAATTATAAAGTTCAAATGGATAAATATCTTCCAAGTGTTGCTTGAAATCTTAATCAGTGATCTAATTGTGTTGGTTCATTTTTTATGACAAACTTACTAAATAGATGTAAGAAACTAACAAGAGGTAAACTGGGTGTAGATATTTCAGAACTTAGTGCTGTCTTTGCAACTTTTCTCTATATCAAAAATGATTCCATAATAAAAGTTTATTTTTACAATAAAATTATAATGAAATCAATTAAAATAGGAAAAAAATTACTAATAGTTTCCCTGACTTTTTCTCTTACAGGTACTATGAGTGACATCCATTAAAGGGAAAATGAAAAATAGGGGGACTGCTTCACCTAACATTTAGTGGATAAGTCACACATGGTGCCATTAGGTGGGGCAGTTCCAAGCTAATGCATAGAGCAGGCCCTTGAGGAGCATCAAGCAACCCAAAAGGAGAAACCAACACAAAGAGAAGAAAACATCACAGAGAATTGACCCCAATGTGTCAGGAAGAAAATCTTCAACTGGCCCACTGCTTCACATGGGGAAGTCAGTAATTTGTACAAGGTAAGTAGGGCATTTGTGCAAGAGGGAAACTTGGTGAGGAGTGCTGAGGTAGAGTGAAGAGGATGTCAATGTGATACAGAATGTGATACTATGTGCATACTATGTGGTACTACAGGCAAGATCAGAATCTGAACAAGACAGAAAGGGCCTCTGTAAGGATACTTAGGCCAGACCTGACAGAAGAGACCAAGGAAAGGCCTTAAATTTTGAAGAGCAGTTTGTATGATAATTCACAGCTGGAAAAGAGTGAAGAGAGTTGTTAGATGGGATGTCCTATAGTGGGCTAACACGGTCCTTGTGCAACACAGGAAAACTGAGTATGGTTTGTGAGAGTCTAAGCAGGTGAGAAAGGTTGATCCAGTAGAACTGACCAGCAAAAAAGCCTTTTTCATTGTCCAAGAAGGTAAATAAAAGTATGAGCAAAGACAAGTCATCTATCATTCGTTGTGAGAGCTTGGTCTGTAAACTGTAGAGGAGGTTACTTTGAAGAAAAAATGATGACATTAATATTAGGCTTGTTATACTGCACTGTTAATGTAAAGAAGCCCAGGAAGGAGAACAGGAACCATGTTCAAAGTTGAAGAAATCAGTTACAAGCAGGAAAAAAGAGAAAACAAGAATGAATACTGTGGTGATAGATCTCAGAAGGAAGTGTCAGCATGAACTGATTGTTTTCAATGTCCATAAATATAGAAGTGACTACGTAAATAAGCGTGTATGAGAAATTCCCACTGATAAAAGTTAGAAATAGTGTTATCTCACTAGCAACTACTAACCAAATGTAACCTTTCAAATATCAGTCTAACTAAATGAAACTAGGGCTCTTTAGAAAGACAGCTGACCACAGGATAAGGTCATACAAAGTACAAGATTAAACTGAAACTGTATGATAGTATTTAGAGAAGACACAGAATGCCAAAGGATATAGGGCACTGCTGAAAAGGGCTCCTCTAGTAGATGCTGAAAGTCTCAAAAATAGGAAAAGGTGGCTAGAAATGATGAAGTTGTAATATACGAAAATGGATTCCATTAATATGTGTTGATATAAATAAGTAAATAAATTTAAGAAATGTACATAATTCCAAAGGACCCATTGAGATAAGCAGAAAGTGCCCACACTAAATATCCCCAAATGACTAAACTGCATGCCTAAATCATGTTTAGAAATATTCTATATTATATGGTGAGGTGCCTTTTCTGATTTAATTAAGTTTACTAAACAGTTAATCTTTAAAAATGGGAGATGAATCCTAGGTTTCCTGGAGAGTAAAATCATAAAGATTATAAATTTAGGAAGACATGATTCCTTGTTGGTTCTGCAAGTTAGTGGTTCTGTTTACGGAGTCTCAGAGGACTCTGAGAATTTTTCAATAATCTTGAAAATATTGCAGGATATTTGATCACATGGTGAAATCATTGATTGTGTTGTTGAGATGGCTATTGGCTGAGATGAACCAGCCAGCCAGAGCTCAGAAAGAACAAGCAAGGCTGAGATCATTCACATGTAAGTCTCAGAGGCTGAAAACATTCTAGGACTAGATAAGATTGTACAGAGACCTGAAGCTTCCAGTACTGAGCCTAGGTGAGCAGAAAGGCAGTAATCCTTGGAGACAATAATTACATACAGGAGAATAAAAGTCACTTGTACATGAGAGTATTCCATATAGGTCTATATGTTGGTATTTATGTGGATGTGTCTATTCTTGATAACATAGCTAAATTCATTAATATATATACATATTCTACTAGTACTATAATATACACAGTAATTTTCTAACTTCTAGCCTAAAAGGAGAAGAGCTTGGCTTGAAAACTTCTAGAGTTTCTATCATTTAGCACAGTTTCTTTTCTGCATCCAACTTTTGCCTAAACTATATTATGCTGTGACAAACACAATAACATGGATATCAAAATATCACATTAAAATAAAAATTATATTTAAATATATTTTACTTTAGAGGATTCATACAATCTTCAGACCATATTCTCCCCACCCCCATTTCCTCCTAAATCTCCCCTCCTTCCTACCAATCTGTGATGGTTGTATATGCTTGGTCCAGGGAGTGGAATGTGATGGTTTATATATGCTTGCCTCAGGGCAAGCTTGTTATATATGCTACTAGGGGGTGTGGCCTTGTTGGAGTAGGTGCATATTGTGAATGTGGACTTAAGACCCTTACTCTAGCTGCCTAGAAGTCAGTATTCTGCTAGCACCTTCAGATGAAGATGTAGAACTTTCAGCTCCACCTGCACCATGCCTGCCTGGACCCATGCTTCTGCCTTGATGATAATAGACTGAAACTCTGAACATGTAAGCCAGCCCAAATTAAATATTGTCCTTGTAAGAGTTGCCTTTGCCACAATGTCTATTCACAGTGGCCTAAGTCATTACCCAATGTCATGCTCTTTCTTTATCTTCAAATTAAATCAACACACACACTAAATACATGGAAA
>NW_022196901.1:4197429-4221615 GCF_008632895.1 Mastomys coucha
CAGACACAAAGATTGGTGTCTTATCTGTGTTGACCAACTATTCCTGAGCACTGGATGCACATGTAGAAATATATAAATATCTAGTGTCATGTAACTGAAGATAACGGAATCTTTCTGTCCCAGTAGGTGTCAATTACAAATAGCTTCTTGGCTAGAGGTGTTGTGTCCACTTACCCTACTCTGTGCTGGGATTTTTGTCTGGCTTTAGCATCTGCAAATTTTTATGAGTTATCATGGACTGATAGATTTCAAATGAGTACTGACCCTTTTGTATCTCAACTATGATGTTTTAAATGTGATATATTTGTATGTAGTAGGGTTTTTGATTGTTTTTTGTTTGTTTGCTTGTTTGTTTTTGTTTGTTTGTTGTTGTTTTATTTTTAAAAAATATCAGGAAATGACTAATTCCCAAGTGGAAACCAAACATTTTTAAAAAGAGAAATTTGAGTCCATATAAAATGAGAAATAAGTTCAGGAAACAAAATTCAAGATAAAATGCAAGTCTTCCTGCAAGATATGAAGAAGTGAGTTAAATCACCTCAGGTATCAGTCACTAAATGAAGAATTTAGAGTATATCACCATATTGTGCTCTATACAACACTGGGGGTAAAGTTTATTCCTGAGACTGTGTTACATGAAAGCTATGTTGTGGGTTTCAAGGAAACTGGCCACAATCATATTTTGTAGAAAACTTTGAAGCTCTCAGCATTAACCTTACTTTGTATGTGCATGTATAAGAGCTAAGAGGAAGGGAGGGAAGAGAGGAAGAGAGAAAAAGAGAGAGAGAGAGAGAGAGAGAGAGAGAGAGAGAGAGAGAGAGAGAGAGAGAGGAGAGAGTATTTTTACAAAAGAGTAATCAGGAAAATTATATGTCAAACCTCAGAATAAAACAAAATTTCTTCTGTAACTGAGTCATATAAGAAATAAAATTATACATCATCCCCAAAATACTGTATTCTTTCATACACTGAAGGTGTCTGGTTAGATAAGAGCTCAAAATCTCTTTGCTCTTAGCAAAACAAATAAAGATACAAGTACTAAATTTTTAGCAGAATTATGAAAAGCCTAACTAATTTGACAAAGGATTTCCCAGCTACATTTAGTAACTTGATATTAGCCAGTTCCTGAAAGCAGAGATTAATGCCTAGAAATATACCGAAATCTTCAGCCTTGCAGAAATACCTTCTCGTTGACTCTTTCTGAACACTAGTCTGTCTGAAGGTACATGAACTATATCAAGAAATTTAGGACAAAGTCTGTAAATAGAAATTCACAATTTCTCTTTAGCATTTAAGACACAAATAATCACACACAGAGAACATTTGCTCAGTCTTTGAGTGGATGTGCTTAAGAGATTACATAAGTCATCTACCATCTGTAAAAGCTGTGTGATAGTCTAAAAAATATACCAGACCGCATAGATCTTGAGAGAGCATCTTAGACTTTTAGCAAAAATAAGAGAGAATATGATGTGAAAATTTATACTTGGTTTCTGATATTTACTGAATGTAATTCATAGCACAATGAAGTTACCATTTTTATTATGGCTAAAAGACCAGAGTATAAGATCTTTATCCTAACCATTTGCATTACACATGGCCATATGTGCAGGTTGCTCAATGCTGTGAAATAGCATTAAATCACTGGGTCTTGCAGAACCAAAACTAGGTACCTGTTACATGGCAAATCTCTATTTATTCTTTTCTCAAACCTTGGAAATTATCATGCTATTTAATGCATGTATAATTTTGCCTAGTTTAGATATCTTATTAAAAGGAATAAAGTGTTATTTTTCCTTCAATGACTGGCCTATTTTTTTACCCTACTGTTGTTAATGTCAAATATTCTTGGAGTTTACGAAGGCTGTAGCACTCTTACCTGTTGTTAGTTACTCTGATAAGTGTTTAGATTCTGTAAGAATATAACAACAAAACATGGTATGTTGCCATCAAAATGTTGTCAAAATACATTCTTGGAGCATAGTCCTGGAACTCTCTATGTGGACCAGGCTGACCTCAAACTCACAGAAATTAGTCTGCCTCTGCCACTTAGTGCTGGGATTAAATGCATGTGCAGCCATTTCCATCTTGGGTATTCATGCTTGAATGAAAGCACTTTAGCAACTCATCTCTCTCTCCATCCTCTGTGTGTGTGTGTGTGTATGCATCTGTGCACGTTTGTTCATGCATATGGTCTATATGGGGGCACATGTGAGTGTGTGCATGTATAGGCATGTCTCCATCCTCTGTGTGTGTGTGTGTGTGTGTGTGCATCTGTGCATGTTTGTTCATGCATATGGTCTATATGGGGGCACATGTGAGTGTGTGCATGTATAGGCATGTCTCCATCCTCTGTGTGTGTGTGTGTTTGTGTGTGTGTGTGCATCTGTGCATGTTTGTTCATGCATATGGTCTATATGGGGGCACATATGAGTGTGTGCATGTGTAGGCATGTGTGTAGAGCATGTAAACAGTTACCATCTTTTAAAAATAGATATATACATCACATTTTTCCTTGTAGGACACAAAGCATTGAACATATGTACTGCTTCCATACCTTTGTACCTGTGACTAAGAATGCTGCTGTGGACATACATATGTAAGTATATATAATAAGTATGCAAACATTTCTTTGATATCTAGTTTTGATTGTTGTTTACGTATCCCTGAAGTGGGATTACTCAGTCATATGTCAATTCTATTTTTAGTCTTTAAGAACTTTCAGGCTGTTTTCTACCTTTGCATCATTTTATAATCTTACTAAGAGCACACAAGAGTTCTTACTTTTCTATATCTTGACAAATTTTCCCCGTGTTGCTTTAATAACAGTTATTCTAATTAGTATAAAGTGTAAACATTTAATGTTGCTAGTGAATGTTACATTGGTTGAAATTTTATAAAAAAAATTGAACATTTCTTGGCATGAACATGGTGAATTGCTTTTGGAATTAAGGAAGTTTAGGTTCAGAAGGGTGGGATATTGGCTAGTTCAACATTCCACTATTAGACTCCTGACCCTACTCAGTTCAGAAGACTGGAGCCCTCCTAGTTGTTAGTTACTATGGTAAGAATGACTGCACCAGTTGCAGTAAAGAAAAGGGGAAATGCTGTCTATGTTCTATAAGAAGGTCTCAAGAAAACAAATTGCATAGTATGTGACCACTTTTCAAAATACATTAACAACATGAATGTAAAATTCTGTCCTGTGAGAAGCTCTGTGCTAGATTTCCTCAGAACTTATATTACATCATCTTTTATTTCATATTCAAACATGACTGATAACAACTTATTATTCTTAAATCTGGAAATCTTTTATTCTGATGTGAGTAAATGGGGCTTCTTAGCATGTGACAATGAAGATATGCTCCTTCTCTAACTTGTTCTTGAGTACCATGCATTCAGAATTTACTCCTGGGGCAAATGGTTCATCTCTTTGTAGGGTACTTTGACAGAATCTTTCAGACATTTATAAAATCATCAGTTGTTCACATGTGTCACTTGTGTATTATCTTAATTATGATGTAAATTATTAAAAACAGGATTAAAATAATTCTATACTGTGGCTTATTTCAACAACTACAAGAACAACAACAAAAAAGGTAGACCTTTCAAATAGCTAATATCATGGGTTGGCTGATCCTAATCTATGTCTGTTTAAAAAAAAAAACAAAAAACAAAAAACAAAAAACCTATGCAACAGGAAGCATACTGCTTTTTATTCTATAGCTAATGCTTTACTAATGATTTTATGTAGTTTATAGTATGTTAATGACATTTGAATGTACATTTACCTATTTATTTTATAGTTTATTAGTGATAAAAGGCTTTCAAATTATGATACTAAGTGGCAAAGGCAAATCAAGTGAAATAATTCCAGGAAAAATCGAAGAAGTATTTGTGGTATAACATCAATGTTGCATGTCAATTAAACCTTACTCTGTATAGAAATAAAATTTATGTAGCTTCAGTGATGGCAGGGTAAGATCCTGACGAACCTTAGCTTACTGGAGACTCCCTGAGTGAATCACATGTAGCCTGATCAATGCAAAGAACAGGAGGGTTTTATTTCAGTGCACTGAGGCTGTCCCGTCCCTGATCCTCAGGAAAGGAGGTGACCCCACACAACTTCTTCAGTGAGCTTTTATACAGTTTTCAGGGCAGCAGCCATTAGACACAATGTGATTGGCAGAACAGTGTGACTTTTTAAACTGATTGGCCTTTAAGGAATGAAGTAACAATGACTTCCTTGGTCTGACGGTGGGCAAAGGTCCACCCTTCAGAATGTGCCCCCACCTGCAGGTAGTTTCTCACCCTGGGATCTGAGGAATTTTAATTAGCCTTTCCCTTCTGGAGAGTTCTACTACCTTCCTAAAGCTCCTGAGTTTATCTTTTTTAAGGAAATTCCTGGCCTCCCATTGTTTTTCTGAGATGTCCCTGTTTACTCAGATCTTACAGCAGGATGTGAGTGATCAATGACTCTCTGCATTAGAAGACTGGGGTACATATCATCTTGCTGCTTATCTTTATTTTCTAAATGTAAAGAAAGTGATAATGGAGGAAAATGTGAGGGGCCTATATGAAGGGCCTTCCTCTGATGGATCCCAGCTGTAGAGCTCAGCCTCCGAGAGTCAGAGCCACCTCTGTATTTGCAGAGGGTTGCCTTCCTTAGCAAGAGAATGCCACCGTGCTGAGGAACTGGCACACACTTGCAACAAGCCCTCACTCTAACTGACTCTGCACTGACTCTGTCTCTTCACATACTAGTAAAGGGAAAACAAATCAATGTCGTAAATAAAACTTGTTTCTCTGTCCATGAAAGCAGGTTTTATGCACGGAAAGAACCAGTTATAGGTTTATTTTGGCCTTGAAGCTTAATGTTAAATTTTATTTTAGCTGTTTGTTTGTTTTGAAACAGGATCGTCCTATGTATTTCAATAGCCTCCTGTTCACTAAATAGTCTGGGCTGGTCTTGAACTTTTTGCAAACTTCTTAGCTCAGCCTCCCAACTGCTGGATTACAAACCCCCACTACTATTCCCAGTGTAAACTTTTTATGTTTCAAATTAAAAAATTTAATTTACCATCAAATTTGTAGTACCAATTCACAAACAGTTAGGCTGAGATTTTTGTAACTGCACCTTCTGAGAAATTTTGGGCTTGCCATTAGCCCAGATGTTATATTTTTTTAAAATAAATTGCTTATTTAACAAACAAATATTATAGGAAGACAGATGAATAATTAGTGATTATTTATGCATATGTGAATACTAAATGTTCTAACATTGTTTAAAAATCTGGCAAGTTTTTAAACTTAAAATAACAGATCTAAGTCAATTGCTCAGTCAGACATTTGAAAATGGAAGTCAATGGCCAATGTGTTAGTTTGGAATGCCAGATTTTCTTAACACTAGGTAACACTAAAATACCAATTATCATGAATTTATTCTTAATACCAAGATGTCCCTGCCAAAACTCACTCTTTTAACAGTTTATCCTATAAATTATAACTCTTTCAAGGTTAAAATTAGTTCTCTGCAAAAGAAACCACAGTGTTGTTCTGCTCAACTGGTATGTGGGTTCAGGCTTCAGAGCAACGCAGACCAGACTCTGGTCATACTAGGACATACCTCACACTGTTCAACTGGTATGTGGGTTCAGGCTTCAGAGCAGTGCAGACCAGGCTCTGCTCATACTAGGACATACCTCACACTGCTCAACTGGTATGTGGGTTCAGACTTCAGAGCAGTGCAGACCAGGCTCTGCTCATACTAGGACATACCTCACACTGTATGTTCAGTCTGTAAGAAGAACTTGATAACTCAAAATAGCTGGGCTTCTCACTCCTATAAAGCTCTATACCCAAAGCTTTCAGCCTCATCTAATTTTAAACCTATGTTGAATTTTATCCCTCCAAATGTACTGCTTAATATAAGCCAACTGGTTGGAACACAATTTCATTGTGTTTTGAATTCTGTTTATACTTTTGCTTTCACTGGAATACAAACCATATATGTGTGTGTGTGTGTGTGTGTGTGTGTGTGTGTGTAGTGTGTACATATAGAAAGAATATTGATAGAATTAAAATTAATATCACTCATAGCTTATAATCACAATGTCTAAAGTCTTTCTACTTGAGCATATTCATGTGTACACATTTATTGTAGAGATGTAAAAATAGGAGTAAGAAGATAGTTAAACCTTCAAAATGTTACTTTGGAAGTCAAAAGACATCATGGTCATAACAACAACACTAGGAAACATAGTAAGACTTTTTGGTAAGGCCTAGTGTATAAAGAGATACTTCCTAGTTTTCTCTTTCTCATTTTAGCATGTTTCCTTCCAGCAGAAGGAAAGTATACATTAAGTAACAGTTCAATGGTTCATCTCCTATGTGGATGTCTGTATCAGAGCCACCATGTCCTTGTTCATCCTCCACGCTGCATCATCAACATGGATGCTTTTCCACAGAATGAAGCAACATTGAGATCTTTCTACTTCAACTGTAAGAATTCAACTGGAGGGTGTCCTAATGATCAAAAAAGAAAAAAAGTTACACTATTTGGAAAACTTTGCTGGAGCCTTCCTGGCAGAAAAGCAAAAGTGGCTTAATGGAACCACTAATTTATTTCTGAAATGAATATTTACTGGTTTCTGTTCCAAAACTTAGAAAAATCTAACAAGCAATTCTTAATAATGTAAGAGCTACAGCTAGAGATCCTTCCCACCATGAAACGCTCACAGAAACAGCAAAGCTGCAGGTTTACCTGTCTGATGAATAAAAAGACACTGACATCAGCCCCAGGACTATCATCTGCTTGCTCAGGAAATATGATTAATTTAAGATAAATAGGTGCTGGTTTCACATACACTGATTATATTTCTCAGCTACTGCCTCAGCAGCTCTCCCTGTACACCATCGTAAAGTCTTCAGAGAGGCCATTATCTCACACTCAAGTCACACAATACAGTGGAGATTTAACCTGGAGACTCTGTACAGAAAATTTCTAGATGAATTTTACTTTATTTTCTTCTATAATCTACTGGTATAATGATCATCTTTCTAATTGAGTTTTTCTTGGCATAAACTTTTGTTACTTGCCTTTATATAACAGTGTCAGAAAACTTAACTATAAAATGTAACAAAATTATGTCATTTAAATTAGTAACTAGAAATAGAGACTGGCAATGATATCTGGATTTGTTTTTCAGAATTTTCAGAGCATAATAGGCTTTCCTTTTACTTAAAAAATTACTTTTTCTAAAATTGACTTTTTAAAGTAAAGACTAAAACTACAAAGTTGTGCTTAGTCCATAAAAGTACTGGTTTCTTATTTAAAAATTAAAAACAAATAAAAACAACAACATAAACAAATAAACAAACAAAAAATGCCCTTTTGAAACCACAGAAGATATTTAGGAAGCTAAAGATCCAAGCCTAAATTTAGTATCAGAAGACATGACTAACAGGAATTTCTTTGTTTTTATGAGACACACGTCTTAGGAAATGACTTTACTAAAAATTCTAAAACTAGCTTGCTCTGAAATGAATTACTGGAGGCAAATATACCATCAAAGAATGATCCACTAAATGCTAATGTCCCCATTGGTCTCAAACTCTATATCTCACAGCCTTTGAGCCTTGGATCCAAGATGGATGTTCAATTTGGATAGAAGCCAAAATTTAAAATGTATGTTTTCTTCTACTGTGCTGTGGCTACTGCTGAAAACTTCCACAAATAGAGAGAGACAGAGAGTGAGACAGTGAGACCAGAAACTAAAGCACGGAGACAGAGAGAGAAAAACAGAGACAGAGATAACAGAGGCAGAGAGATTAGTATAAGTCCTCAGCAGAAAGGTACAGTATTTTGAGCAGAATATGAAGAATTTAATATATCATGCAAGGATTTGGGGCTTGAGAGATGACTCAGCAGATGAAAACACATGCTATTCATGCAGAAGACATGAGTTCTATTCCTAGTTTCACATCAGGATGTTCGTGTTAACCACTATTCCAGGGGATCTGATGTTTCCTTGCCTCACCAGGTACTTGAAAAATTTTTATACATGTGTGTGTTTGTATATAAATAAATAAATAAAAAGTAAATAAAATAAAATTTGAATGGTTCTCATATTTGACCTTAAAGCTATCTTGATTTGGAAAAATCTATAATTATTGTTGTGTCTTTATTTGAGATATCTGATTATGAATTGTGTGCCACAATTAAACAGTAGAAGTTATGTAGTCAAATAAAAACAAAATTGTATGAAGAATATAAATTATTCAAGTAGAGTATTTTTAATAACTAGGTTATTGGGCTAGGAGTTTTAGACCTTAGGTAATTCAAACAATATCATATTGAATGGATTATTTAAAATTGCCTAGATTTAAAAGAAACACAAAGGGATTAGATTTTAGAACATAGGGCACATAGTCAACAAGTCTACTTTGTCGAAAATAAAAACAAAAACAAAAACACAAAAAACAAAAATCAACCAAACAAACAAACAAATAAAAAAACTGTGGAGACAGAAATCCATTTAAAGTGACTTCCAAGAGGCCACTTGTGGCCTCTACATAGTGAAGAGGTCCCCATGGAGACAAATAATTAGAGTAAAAGAAGGAGGATGTACTGCATGGTTATTTATGTGCCCTCTGTCCAGATCTGCAATGCAAGCTGAGGTGGTCAAATGAGGTGGCCAAATGTCTCCCTCTCCACTATGAAAGGCTCATTAGTCATGGGGGACCACACCCTGAACTTAGCAACCACCTCTGTCTTGCTTTGTTCAAACAATGTTAAAACCAAACAAAACAAAAGGTTGTACCTGCAAGTTTATTTATGATACTCTGTGATCTATTATTGCATTAGGTTCTCATATTCCACAGTTGCTAATAGTAGTTAATAGGTTTAGTTTCTGAAAATATATATTAGCATCTTGAATTTGAATGGGAATTTGTCTTTAAATTTAGTGTAGATGAGAACAGTTTCAGGATAGTAGATGTTGAATAAATTAGGGGAAACTGGTTAGGAATCTAGGATGCAGTTTATCTGTACAAATATTTTTTGTTCCTTTTACTATTCTTCCAGTTACATAAAAATAATGTGTTTACATGGAGTTTGATAGACATTACTCTTTAAACAAAGAATTGCTAAATTTCTAAATTCTAATAAAAACATGTATGTGCAAGATACAATAATATTTAATGTGTATCTGACTATAAGACTTTTGCCTTGCCAAATAGCCCAAAAATACCCATGCATCTACTCACCATCAAGCAGAAAACCTGACTGTATTACTTCTTGTCCTAAAATAACATTGAATGAGTGCTTACTGAGTACTACAAAATTCAGATGCATATGACTAATCTTGGAATAGCCTTGGCCCTCTGTTGTTATCAAAACAACTATCACCTGTCTTGGAAAGTAGTCTAGTAAGAGGTATCACGTTCCTGCTGAGTCTTTCCTGTAAACAGTTTGCCAACTTTGCTGTAAGGTAACAACTTTCAGGTTGTTGGGACACTAAACTCCTTTGTGTGGGCACTTCCCTTATCTGTGTTATATGCTTTCTGTTGGTGCTAAGCTCTTTCCAGTTCTAAAAGTAGAATAGCTCAATCTTCTCCATCTCATGAAACAACTGAATGAAGATAAACCAAAAACAAACTATACAAATTATATTCATTTATTTGTACCTTTTATCATAATCCAGAATATACATAGTAGACATTTATATCAGAATTCTGATGATACTAATCTATGCATGCTCCCTTCTGTATATATATAAAACATCAAGGTTCCTCAAAGATTTTATGTCATGGTAAATTAAGCGAAAGTTGTCTGTGCCTAGGTCATCTGATACAATATTCAACAAGTATGGTAGTAAGTCATGTCTTTGAAACAGAAAACAGCTAGATTAAAAAATAGAAAATGTGGATGTAATTCAGAGTTTAATATTATTTATATTTCTAGAAGATGAATGTGCATCCTGTAGTCTTAAGATATTTTCAGGAATATAATGTTGTATTCTATTTTTAAACTCTACTTTTCCAGAAAACACAGCAGCAGTTTGGGGAGGGACTAGAATGCTTGTTTTCAGTGCAGAGAAGCCTTGGGTCCCTGCTACACAAGTACTTTATAATCCTCCTCCTTTACAAATTATCCAAATACTTGCATACTTCTGACAAATACTTGTGAGAAGTACCTGCTCTGTGCTCACTCACTCTACTGCGGCTCACTTAACTGTTTTGATTCCTCTGAGCCAATAGAGACAAAAGAATAAACCTACTCATTTTAAATAACCTAGAAAACATGAAATCAGTGACTTATAATGGTAATAGCAAAACTTAAATACTTTACTCCTTTCTTTAGAATTTTAACAATAAGCATCTTTGAAACACCCTTGAATTGATCTTCCAAGACTGCTTTTGTTTTACATCTATTTCTGCTATTTCGTTGCCTGTTTTTCTATATCCTAAATGTACATGTTCCAAAGATAGTACAACAGCCTTCATTCAGGTGGATGCCAGGGCCACACACTTTGTGTGAACCCAGTTTTTCCCTCAGTGCACACAAATGTTACATGTGCATTACAAGTCAAGAATTCTCGCATTTCCATGCTCATTTATATCCAGATTCATCCATAGCAACTCCAATATCATTTACACAAACCAGTTTTCTTCCTGAATCTTGTTTTTCTTTTTCATGCTTTACCAGTTGTGGCGGTTTTGGGTTTTGTTATTGTTTTTTTTGGTTCCTGTTTTGTTTTATTTTATACTTGCAGTGTATTTGAGTATGTTACATGCACACAGATGTGTGGACACATGTACTGTGCATTTTTTGCTTCTTGTTTTTGTTTGTTTGTTTATTTTTAACATGGTTCTGGGGAGTCAATCTCTGCTTCTCATGTTTATTCAGCAAGAACTTTTGTTCTGTGAAAGAGTGCTCCACTCCACATCTGTATTTTTACAACAATATCCTACCAGCAACGGGCATTCTAATCCACAGGGTCATCTCTAAATCCTCAGCATCTACCTTCAGATGGTCATGCCTGTGTGCCTTAATGATGGCTACCTACTTTCCTCAGTCTTCAGCTGCTCACATCTCTATGAGTTGATGGTAGCTACCTAACTTCCTCTGTCTTTACCATTCCTTTGTTTCAAACTCTAAATGTCCAACTGTGGCAAAATCATACAAACACAATTTTCTCTTGAGGGTGTAAAGAGTTATATACTGAGATAGCTGGACTGTGTTTTAATAACTCCTATCTCTCAACATTTTCTCCCTTTTTTGCCTTCTAGGGGACTCAGAATTCCTAAGTCTTGTTCCTCCTAATTCAGCTGAGTTCATGATGCATCATTTTCTAAGTCCTCTCCATAAATGTCTCCCAAGCTAGATGATATAAGAATCCCAAATTACAGAGATATCAAATCTTTCACTGTATTTCACTAAATCAGTGTGCATGATGAACATCCAGTATGTGTGTACATGTGTGTGATTTTGTATGACTATGCAGTGAAGGATAGATATTCACACTAAGTGTCTTCCTGAATGGCTCTCTGCCTTATTATTGGAGGGATAATTCTTTTAAAAGATTTTTCAATATTAATGTTAGGATAATAATGCTATTATGTATTCAATACATGTGTTCATTATCTCAATATTCTCATAGTTCTTACCACAAATTGTCTTTACATTACAGTGTAATGTTTATTAATGTTTTTCTGTTATTATGTAATGTATGGAATGTATGTTATTAATGTTTTTCTTCTTTTTTATCAGTGCCTAAGAGAGGCACTACTTTCCTAAAAAGTAGGAAAAAAATTAACTAATAATTTACATTGCAAAACTATTTTCTAGAATAGTTAAAAAAATATTCTTCAACTAACAGAAGATTAAACGTTCACTTCCCAACTACATAGCCTTTAAAGGTGTCTGAGTGCTTCTATTTTCCCCTCTAATTTCTTTTGTTTTCAGAGAAAAAAAAACTTCTGAAAGAAAATATTGTTACAGATACTCAAATTTTTAAATGAGAGAATAAAATCCAAACTCATTTGAATCTCTACAAATGCCTGCAGATGCACCTTCCTCACAGTCCTCACATTCACTCACTATAGATCTCAAGCCATTGACTTACCTCCTCCTGGTTACACTTAAAATCAAATAAAGAGGAGACTTTAATATAAAACCAGAAGTCATAGTACTCAACCAAAAGACCTGTAAGGCACAAAAACAAAGCAAAACAAAACAAATAACCAGACACGCATTAGGAAAGAGAAAACCTACAAAAATACATTGAGTTCTTTTTGTATTGGTCATCTATTGCTGGGCGTGTGGCTTATCCTTAAGTGCAGTGTGGTCTGTAGACCCACTGAGACTCTACTAGAGAAAATTAATTTCTCTTTTGTGGGCAGTTATCAATTGGAGATAGCTTCTGGGTTGAATATGAGAGATTTATCCACCTTCCCTCTTAGTAGACTGGTACCCAATCTGGTTTAGACCTATGCAGACCCTGTGTATGCTGAAGGTCTCTGTGAGTTTATATGGGGGTCAATCCTATTGTGTCTAAAATGCCTTGTTTCCTTGGTGTGTTCCATCTTTTTTGGCTCTTATCTTCTTTCTGCCTTCTCTTCTGCAGAGTTCTCTAAGCTCTCAGGAAAGGGATTTGATGGAGATCTCCAATTTAGGACAGGGTGAGGAACTAAGTTTTAAAAACACCCTTGATCATATTATTAAAAAAGAAAAAAGAAAAAAGTTCTCAGGTTTACAATGCTGGTAGTAGTTGTTTCTTTTTTAATGTGGTTTAGGCCTGAAGATGGGGAGATGCAAATAAACGGGCTGTGCTAGTTGCTCTATAGTTACTAGTAGAGTGAGAAAATACACAAAGATACAAGGTTCATGTGTCCCACAGTCTGAAGGTTTCTGCCTGTGATCATCTGGTTCAGTTGCCTTACCTCCTGTGCCGAGATTCACTCAACTGAGAGTTGGACTATACGATGGAGGCGTAAGACACTTACTGCAGGGCAGACGGCCAGCATCAAAGAATGAGGTAGGAGAAGAGAAGGGTCTAAGAGTACTTTCGGTGACCAGCTTTTCACCATTTACAAAATATCTCAGAATATAGACCACATGAAAATTAAGAGAGTATTCTGGGTCTGAACTGCAGTGTGGGTTGCACCTTGAGCACAGTAAGTTGTACATTTTAGTGTAAGTGACTGGAACTCAGACATTAACTATTAACCTGGAGATCCTAAGGCTGGTAGACTATTGTAGCTTCATAACAGAAAATTGTCTTTTTTGAAGAAGGAGGAAGAGGAGGAAGAGAATAAAGAACAAAAAGAAGAAAAGAACAAGAACAAGAACAAGAAGAACAAAAACAAGAACTTCATTTCATACCTCTCAACAATATTTCTTTACACTCCAAGCTTTGTGTCTTCCCTTGGCTTTTCTAATCTTATCAACCTTACCCATGCTACATGTATTATTAATACATATTAATAATAATTAACTTCTTATTTACTTATTTAATTACTTAAATCCTTATTCTTCCAGACAGATTCCAGAATATTCCTATTTCCAATGTTCATTGTACATATACTTTACCATGATACTTTACTTCTATGATAACTAGTCAAGGACCTCCAGATCCACTAACTGCATTAAAATTCTCATGCCCAAATATAAGAACTGGTTCACAAGACTATGGCCAATATTTGGCACCATTTTAAACAGACAGTAGACTTACATGAAATATTCAACTTTAACAAGTGTCCCTGTGCTGTCTTTGACAAATAACTTCCAAAAGCTATTCCATAATGTTTTGGGAAGAAAAATAGTAAGAAAAGTATAAAAAGAAAACAGCCAGTCATAATTATTTTAAAATTTTAACTAAAATGATTTGGTTAAAAAATGCATTCTGTTGTGTATCATGAAACTTCTCTTCTAAGACTATGACTTTGGCTTTGCCATGTGTTAGCTATTTCCCTAGACTATGTATTCTATTAGACACATGGGTAAGTTGTGTTGAATCACGTGATAGAGTTAAAGGAAGTAGTCTTCCTTTTCTCTAACCTGAAACACAGATGAAATGTTAAAGTGGCTATGGAATCTCTGTGGAATCAAGTCTAGTTTTTCACAAAATATTCATTCTCAAAGCAGAAACTCAAGACGCATCCTCAAAGTCATTCCATAACCCTTGTTTAAATTAGAATGGTTACCAGATTTTTCATATATTTGACCAGTATCCAGTTGGTAGACTGTTTAGGAATGATTAAAAGACGTACCATTCTTGAAGGAGTGTGTGACTGGGCAAGAGGTTTGAGATTTAAAAACCCCACTCCAGGCCCTCTCTCTGCATCTTGCTTGTGGATTAGATGTAAACGCCAAGCTACTGTCCCAGCACCATACTAGTGTGCTTTATGCCATGCTTCCTGCCATAAATGTCATGGATTCACATCTCCCTTTTTATAAGTTCCCTTGGTCATGTTGTCTCTTCACAGCAATAGAACAGTAATTAAGACAACCCTGTTCTGCAAAGGATGATACTAATATAAGAAATCTGTCACTAAGAAAACCCAGCTATCCTTCCTATTTCAATGTTTCTAAATTGCTGAACATCGTCCTCTCTATTCCTGACCTTTTCTACAAACATCTGAGACTGCTGAGCATTCCATCACCCTTACTATACTGTAAAATCAAGAAGTTTATGTGTTTCCAACTTGCATACCATTCTTGCTGTTGAGAAATACAAGAGAAATGACTAGAAAATAAAAGTAGGACAATTTTTTGAATTATTATGTTGATATTTTCCTTATCTATATATTATTCAAGTGCTGTGGGATCTCTAGTTCCTCAAGTAGCTATCAAGCAAGCACTAACAGATCAGATAAATGTACTGTGTTGAGCCAAGCTGGCAATTTGTTAAGGAATCGGTTGTAGTAGTTAAAAGATGTACCAAACCTGATAGTTAAGAATTACAGAGGCTGTCGTGCCACTGCAAGATAATTTGCCATAATAGAACATATTGGTTTCTTCATGAAACTGATCCATGTCCCTATAAAAGAATTACTAGGGTGAGTGAGAATTTAATATTTTCCAATGCAAGCATGGCAAAAAAGCTGGTAAGAGGAGACTTGAAGAATGTGTAAATTATTAAACTATCCCCAATTTAGTATCTTCCTCTATAAACTGTGAAGATAATGTGCACCTATCTAGGGTAGACCTATTATGTACCTACTGTAGGCCATTAATGGTATTTAATCCTCTCTATATGTTCTATGTGTCTTATAGAGGCAAGGGCATTGTGAGTTTATTAAAGAACATTTGATCTTGAATAACACATAGTATGAAATCTGTGAGAAATCACAAGATGTACTGTTTGACATGTGTTATGAGTATGGGGGTTTGCAGCCCTATGAAGGGAGCAACAGTGTCAACAGGCCAGACCCCTCCTCCAGGGCTCTCGGGAACTGCACCATCAACCAAAGAATGCACATGGAGCAACCAATGGCACTGGCCACATACATGGCAGAATATGGCCTTGTTGGACATCAGAGGGAGGAGAGACCCTAGGTCTCAAGGGTGTTCTATGCCACAGTGTAGGGGAACGCCAGGGCAGGAGGATGGGAGTGGGTGGGTGGGGGAACACCCTCATCAAGGCAGAGGGTTGGGGTTCCCAAAGGGGAGACCTGGAAAGGAGAAAACATTTGAAATGTAAATAAAGAAAATATTCAAGAAAAAAAAGAAATAAGCAAATATAAAATAATAGGATGTGTAAATAGGATAATAGAAAAGGATTAACACCATGAGTTTGTATTTACCAATAAGTGCTTAAAACTTGAACTTGGGCAGCTACTCACTTGTCTTCTTTCCTGTTTCTGCTTTCTGCCCATGAAGCCTGTTACCCTGCACTGCTTTGGGCAAATTGCTTTGGTAAGAGTTCTGCTTCAGTGCCATACCAGGCAGTCCTCTGCTGTGTGTGTGTTGGGAGCCTCAGACCAACTAATGTTTATGCTGCCTGGTGGGTGGCTCAGTGTCTGATATATCTCAGGGATCCAGGTTAGTTGAGACTGTTGATCTTTCTATGGGATTACCCTCCTCCTCAGCCTTTCTCTAATTCAACCACAGGGGTCCCTGGCTTTTGTCCACTGCTTGGGTGTGACTGCTTCTGTCTCAGTCAGCTGCTTGTTGGGCATCTCAGAGGACAGGCATGCCAGGCTCCTGTCTGTAAGTACATCATAGCATCAGTAATAGTGTCAGGTCTTGGAGCCTCCTCTTGAACTCCCCTTGGTTTTTGTCAGTCTTATTAAGACCCCAATGGAGGAGTTAGGGGAAGGACTGAAGGAGCTGAAGGGGTTTGCAACCACACAGGATGAACAACAATATCAACCAATCAGAAACAGGAAAGAAGACAAGTACTAAAAAATACCCTTGATTATTTACCATCAGATTTGTGGAGCCCAACAAGACTGTGGCAACATGAAAGGGAGTTAGACTCTCACTCAAAATCCTTAAGCAGATTACACTCTTTGCTCTTTGTTCTTTCAGGGACATACTATGATCAGAAAAAAACATGCATGAATGAAAACAGTGTGAAGTGGGATAATAATCCTACTGTCAACCCACTTTGAAGGCTGGTTCTTAGCTGCTAACTTTGGAAATAAATTATGCTCTAAACCAAAAATGGGCGGATGAATCCTTTTGATGGTTTTGGCGTTCTTTGCACTTTTTTTGTGGTTGTTGTTGTCTAATTTGTGCATTCAGAAAGGGGTGCTTGGGAGCATAAAGGCACTGGAATTTCCTGATGACCACGATCAACATCAGCATTAGGTAGCAAATCATTTTATAACATGTCCCCATGTTTACTCTGGTCTCATTCACCACTGGAAGCTAGTAAGAATCCCTTAGCTAGTTTGTAAGCCATTGAATATAGATCTTCCCCTTCTAGTGTTCAAATAGCAGCAGGGACTCTGTAAACCTATTATAAAATATAAACAAAAGACCATGAACTACTCTGTAGGCTTACATTTCATGATCTGAGATTAATATCTGGGAGAGAGAAATCAAGAGGAGTATGAAGGAGGTAGTGAAAATCAAGAATTTTAAATGAATTTTGAAATACAAAATTGTTTATTTGGTTTTGAGACAGGATTTCTCTGTGTAGCCCTTGCTGTCCTGAAACTCACTCTGTAGATCAAGGTGCCCTTGAGCTCAGATAACTGCCTATCACTGCCTCCCAAGTGCTGGGATTAGAAGTGTGGGCTATCACACCAGCTTAAATAAGAATTTTTAAAGTAAGTATGAAATACAACTTGAGATTAATATTTAAATTAAATTAATGTTTAAAATAAATTAAAGACATTTAAAAAGGCAATGAAAATGATTTTGAAATAGAAACAGAGACAAGAAATTAATCCAGATATTAAGGAACTTTTTAACTGTTTAAAGTTAATTTAATTTTTAAAGATAATAATATAATTGTAACATTTTCCTTACCTTTTCTCCCTCTAAGTTCATCCATATACCCCCTCCCTGAGTTCCTTCAAATCCATATATTTTTCCCACTAATTGTTATTAGATCCACATATTTATATACATATATACTCTTAAATATAACCCATTCAGTCTACATAATGTTAAGTTCTATGTACATCTTCAGGGGTCTGACCATTCTAGAGACTCTTTGCAAATGAAACAAACTCAATAAAAATATTTCCAACGTTGGTATCTAAATTTCAGAGTGTAGATTTAACATTCATGGAAAGAAGAGTTATAGATGGCCTGATGAAATGAACTAAGAGTATTTTGTCAAGAGTAGATATTTGAATGGGTTCAGTTTTTCATTGCCAGTGTCAGCCAACTAGTGCATTCGAGTTTATGAGGACAACATAAAGGTCTACAACCTTGCTTGAAGCTTTGGAGTAAGATTTCCCAGTCTGTAGATGAGCTCAGAGGGATCCATGCACCGCACCAATCATGCGTTGGGGAGAAGAAGCAAGAATGTGTACCTCTATGGTGTCCTCTTAAACTCGAATTTAGAGGCCACTGAGCCAAACTTGAGGAAGCAGGATGTAAGGTCTCTATGACAACAGAGCTTCAGCACTGTCCAGAGCTGGATGCCAAAAGAATTCCACTAGGTCGCACATAGATATTTGAGAAAAAATAGGGAGGGACAGACTCAAGAAATCAGGGAGGAAAGAGGGCTGTGGGAGGCTGTCTTCCAAGCTCTTCTATTTCACAAGTATAAAGGAGAATGGGGGACAACCCCTAGACAAGACACTGACTGAACACCTTGGAAGGTCTTCAGTGAGCAAGGAGCTGAATCACAGTGGCTGAGGAATTATGGTCAGTTGTTATGTATCACACAATTAAAGATTTATTAAATCACCTCTCAGCCTTCACTTTCTGAAATAATTTATCACTGCAAATCATTAAAATCAGATCATTAGTTTGAATAATGAAAATCTCAAGAGAAAAATGTTGTCTGAGTTTCATTTTTTTTAATAAATACTTTTTTCCTAACTCTGTCATATTCAAATTATTGTTTAGAGCTAGTATTGAATACTAATACTAATAATGTAATACTGAAAGGTGATTTTATTTTGAATCATAAAAATTAACTTAAATTCACATTAAATAGACCAAATGGTATCGTGAAACATTTTCTTATAATAGATGCATTATTACAGAGATTCAAACAGGTGTTTCTAAAGTTTGTAACTAGTGTTTGAGTGAACTATAGGAACAAGATTTACTACCATAGCTTTAATTTACTGAGATATAAAAGAAAGTGCCCAAATCTGCTGCTCATCTGACAAAGTGTGTGGCAAGAACAAACGGAAAACAACATCCAAAAGACCAAAAAGCATTCTGAAAAAGAAGCTCTCATTTCCCCTAAAAACCACAGCACTGTTGAGGATTTTCTTGGGATAATCTCATGAAATCAGACCCAGGACAAAATCCATTGTGGCCTTTTAATTTCAGGAATATTCTAACCCCTTTCATGACATATGGTAATAGAACCCCGGATAGGACAGTTGAAGGGGACCTGGCACTGGCAGTTGGAAGCATGGCAGAGATCAAGCCAAGAGGACCTCAGACCTCAAAGACAGGTAAATGTACCTGACAGGTGAAGAAAGTTAAGGAGCCCTGGGAGTGGGGCTGGAACATGGGATTGAATCAGTGCAGCAGTCTTAATAAGACAACAACAAAGAAGAAATGTATTGATAAAAGAATAAACCAATCAATTAACTCCCCCAAAAGGGTACTGTTATTATTAAAGAGAAACTATTAAATTTTAGTATTGGGAGTAAATGTTAAATAAACAAATAATAGTCTTTAGTACACCTGATTTATTTTCATCTTTACAGGCCAGTTAAACTTATGTTAAATATTAGATAAACCATTTGCCCTAGAAACAGCATTAAAAAGCCTTGAGTATAGTCTGTAATGACAATGACCCAGAGAGGGCGTTGACTAAAGCATGGTAGCTATTTCCCTGTGAACTCAGGAGCCATGGCTGTATTTGTTTCACATCCACTTTCATGTGTATGACATTGTTTACAGTGCAGAGTGGGGATTTTGTTATTCACTAACATCTGACAAACTGTTAACTTCTTTTATTTTTGTTTTTGTTTTTGGTCATAAGAAATAAAAATAAGAGTTCATTACCAGTGAGACTTGTAATCATCTAAAAAAAGAAAAAAAGATTCATCATGTCTTTCATGGTCCATAATCGGAGGGGCAGCAAGAAGCAGTTTCAAGTGGATCCTCTTCTTATGCCCAAGGTTCCTCGTACCAATTACTTGCACCTTCAGGAAGAAAAACACAGGCTACAACTAAAGAAATTCCTCCTTCATAGGTTGTTTCTAGTGGGACACCTACGAGCCAACATAGAGAAAAAGGAAATTTCTGAATACTATGAGCAACTGTTTCAGTCAATTCTGAAACATCATTTAGGTGAAGTAGTGACAGGACTCTTGCTCATATACCCAAGTACATTTCTGCACATCCTCGAGAGTTCCAACGGCACACTGTTCCGGATTCTTCTAGATTATGTTTCCCACGAAAAGAGTCAAACAGAATTTATGATCCAAAACATGAAAATCATCGTGGCTTCTCATAACATCCCCACGAGGCTGTTCATGCAGTGGCATGTCTCTGTCATCAAAGTCCCCATTTTGTACCTAGATGACGACACACAGTCACAGTCTGTAGTACAAGTCACCACAGATTTCCTCACCATGACTCATAAATTGGCACTCCACCTTTACAAGACAGTGAAAGTGGGCGCGAAAGGGCCAGGTGACAACTTACACCAACTTGCCCCTGAACTCATTCTCCCAGAACAAACCATCAAGTACTTATGCCAAGCTGAAGAATTCATGGACCCAGCATCTTTCTTGAGCATGTATAACAGACCCATACATGTTACCCTGGATTCTGATATTGTGTGGCCAGCTCCTTCCCGTTTCTAGGATGGAGAGAGATAATTTGGGTCTGTCTCATCAAGTTTTTGTAGTACTGTAGAAACAAAAGAAATACCTAAACTTATTCTTAAAAAGAACGTACAGGACATTAAAATAAGCACACAGGTAGAATGCTAATATTAGAGCTAAACATAGGAATACATCTGCTTCTTGTGGTATGAAGCTCAATTTGTTTTTGAAAGTAAATGGGTTTAATGAATTTGTAAGTTCCATCATTTTCATGGGATAGTTTAAAGCATAGAAGGAAGGGAGTTAACACCATTTAAACATTTAGGTTCTCATGTGTTCTCTCAAAAGTTAACAAGCAATCTTTGTCATAAGGTGGAAGAAAGGTATTTGGGGGTGGATCATTTCTAACAGAGCCTGAAGAAGCTTGCAACCTAAAGTTGCAATCAAGGATGCTATGTAAAAGTAATACAGTATAATATATAGTAACATATGTTACTATGTAAATAGTAGAGTAGGAAGAGGTAGAGCTTCCAGAACCTAAGTGAATAAACTGTTCGTGCATAATTACTACATCAAAGAAAATGAAGCCTAACTTCTGAAAACAGCCCTGAAGTACTCATATTCTGGTCTATTTAATCAGTAATACTGAACTTATTATAAAGCTGAACAACAGAAGAGTTTTGTGAAGCAACTAGAAAGCACTGTCAAGCAGCAGTGATTACCTGAGCACTCCTCTTTTTGACAGACATTTATCAGGCAGTAGAAATGGTGCAGTGTTCATGTGAGAGATTGTTCTTGCCCACTTTAAAAAATGTATTCTTAAGTAATTATACATTAGCAATGTTATAAGAAATGAACAATGTGTGTGTGTATGCTGTGTCAGGCAGCATCTTATTGGCAGAGTAAATATGCTTGCAAGAAGTATTTTCTAAAGTTAGCTAATGTCAAGCAGTGAAGCTTATGGTTAAAAATTAAACATTAGTGTATTCTTAAAATTATGCCACATAATACTATATATTTTAAAAAGCCTACTCTAATGTGTCTAATCCAACATGCTCCTCTTGTAGCGTGACCTTCAGATTCCTTCTATTCCTTTTTTATGTGGCACGCTTTGTGCTTCAAATTGCACAGCCTTTTGTGTCTGCTTTAACCAATGGAGTATGACAGAAATGATGCTGTGCATCTCCAAGGATAAATCGAAATGCCAAGTGCCTTGCTTTGTTCCTTTGAACCCGAGCTCTTAGAATCCAGGCACTATGCTGTGAGTACTCAAAGCAGTCTCCAGATGACATCCTCAGTAAGCGACCAGCTGACAGGAAGCATCATACTAAGACTTGGTGGTTCCTGATTCTCTCTCTGCTTCCAGGGTTACAAGCAAGACTAGTTGACATTGTATGGGATAGCAATGGACTCTTCCTGGGAATCCTGCTCAAATTACAGACCTGAGATGATTATGAATTATAAGATTTATGCATGGGGATAATTTTCATCAGTTATGATTCATTTGTTTATGTATATTACTAGATGTCTCCAAGTATACTCTTACTAGGCAGCCAATCATTGCAGTTGGCTGCATATCCCAACAGTGACAAAATGTGTCTCCATCACATTGCCTACCTTATATAACTTATCAGTCTATATCATGTCCTGACATAAGAAATGCTGATAGAAAACTAATCCACCTAAGTGAAAATATTGCTCACTTACTTAGCTCACTGTAAATTTTAAACACTCATAAAAGCAGAATATATTGTATGAAAATAAAATTTATATTTTATAAAAGAAAAACACAAATACATACCTCAATTATGCATTCATTATAGTAAGCAGACTATAATGAATTTATTCAAATGAAATTCACTTGTTATGGTAGTTACTTAGAAGGATTTATTTTCCTCATCTCAACAATGTCATTGCTAAAACATTTTATAAATCTTATGTCACATGAATAAAGAAAGTTTATAATCAAAGTTGAATATAAATATTTCAGGTATGTCTAAGTTTTGATTGCAAAATTCAAAGTGTACTTCATACTATCTTTTATATAAGATTGAGGGATCAGTCCCTATGTTTAGATCCTTACTCCATTTGAAGTTCAGTTTTAAGCAAGTACCATTTAAGCATACAGTTTCATCATTTTATGCATTGCTTTTCAGTTTGACCAGCAATATTGGTTGAAGATTTTGATGTTTCTCTAATGTTTATTTTAAAACTACGTATTACTAATCAAGTAAGGATAGGAATATGGACAGAGATCTGGGTTTTGAATTCTATTCCATTAAATGTTTCTGTTTACTTCTGTTACTCTATAATATAAGAGAAAATTGAGGGTGGTGGAACTTCTGGCAATGTTTAATTGTTAGGAGTTTATTAAACTCATACTAAATTTGAGATTTTTTTCACTTCTCTGAAGAATTGCATTGGAAGTATCGTGGGTATTGCATTGAATCTACAGACTGCTTTGGGTAGGGTGGCCATTTCTCAACCTTATTCCTACTGATCTATGTACACAGGAGGTCCTTCCATCTTCTGGTCCCATTCTCAGTTTCTAACATTGCCACTGTACACGTCTTTTACTTGCAATTTTTAAGGCCCAATTGTTAGTGGTATTGTTTCACTGACTTTTTCATCAGGATGTTTGCTTTTTGGTACATAAGGCTACTGATTGTTGTGTACTAATTTTATATGCTGATACTTGCTGAATGTGTTTATTAGCCCTCTTCTGGTAGAGTCTTTATAGGCATTTCTATGTAGAATCATATTATCTATAGACAAGGAAGCTTTGACTTATTCTTTTCTTAGTTTTCTTTTCTTTGTTTTCTCTGCTTTTACTACTCTCATATTGCAAGAATTTTATTACAGAGAAGAGGCAAGAGTGGATATCTTTATCTTACTCCTAATTCAGGTGCAAATGATTTTTCTGCATTTAGTGTCATCTTGGCTGCGAGGTCTTGCGTATTAAATTTATATATACTGAGATATGTCCTCTGTACCCCTAGGTTATACAAGGCTTTTATCATGAATAGATACTGATTTTATTTCAATAGCCATTTCTGCATATAAGGATATGATCATGTGGATTCTCATTTTTGTATATTTTTTGGTAATTTCCTCTATTTTTGGTCTACCATGAATAAAATTTGTTATTAAGTATAAATACACAAATTATACTTAATATGAACAACTCTCTGAATAATATTTACATTGCATTTGTTATAAAAAGTAACCCACAGATAATATAAAGATTATAGAGTATAGGTATATTAAATGTAAATTCTATTCATTTATAGAATTTTTTATCTGAAGGAGACCTGGAACTTGAGGGAATTGGAGCACTATATAGCTATATAGATGATAGAGAAATGAATTTATAGTTATGCTCTATATATTAATCCATACAAGGTTGTGTGTGTACTTTAATAAAAACTAGTATTCAGATTATGTTATCTAAATATTGTTCTCCAATTTAAAGAGTCAGGGAACTCTCAAAGAGTTGCTGATTTTTGAGATGGTTTAAGAAGACAGAATGATGATCCTTATAAATATAGGTCTTTGTTTCTCTGTCTCTCTGTCTGTCTATCAGTTTTGGTTGTTGTTGTTTTTGTTTTTCCCTTTTATTGGAAATAGATTCTTTTCTTATACAATACATTTGGACTTGGACTATAGTTTCTCCTCCTTGTACTTCTTTCTTACCTCCCTTTTCATCCCAGTCCACTCCACTCCATTGTCTGGTTTAAAAAGAATGGGATTCTCAAAGAT
>NW_022196901.1:4221625-4227402 GCF_008632895.1 Mastomys coucha
AACAAAAACCCGCAAATAATATAAATCAAATCCATCATATAGAAGTTGGGCAAGCCAAACCAACAGAATGTAGAGAATCCTAAGAGAAGGCACAGAATCAGAGACCCATTTGTTCCTGTACTCATGAGTTCCATAAATGTACTAAACGGAAAGCTATAATATATACACAGAGATCTAGATGAAAACCCTTGTAGAACCTGTGAATGATGTTACTTCAGTCTGATTTCATCTGATCTTCGCTCAGTTGATTTAGAAGGCCATGTTTTCTGATGTCCTCCATTCCCTCTGGTTTTCACATTCTCTATTTCCTATTCCAAAGGGTTCCCTGATCTCTGAGGAGAGGATTTGATGGAGATGTGCCACATAGAGTTGAGGGTTCCAGGATATCTCTCTCTCTCTCTCTCTCTCTCTCTCTCTCTCTCTCTCTCTCTCTCTCTCTCTCTCTCTCTCTCTCTCTGTGTGTGTGTGTGTGTGTGTGTGTGTATAAAGGCTAACTGTGAGTCCCTGTACTTGTTCCTGTCTGCTGCAGGAGAAAGCTTCTCTGATGATGACTGAATTAAGGCACTGTTCCATAAGTATAGAAAAATAGTGTTAAGAATCATTTTATCACTACTTTTAAAGAGTGATAGTAATTGCTTTCTGCATAGGTCTCTGGACTGTGCAGTCTCTAGTTCTTGGTCAGCCTATCAGTGTTGGTCATGTGTTCCATCTAATGGAGTCATCCTAAAATCAAATCAGGCATTGGCCTATTTCATTGCCTTAGCATATTTTTCAGCATTTTAGATCAAAGTTTCATGGTTGAGTTGGTGATTGTTTTGCTAGACGGCAGAGTAAGTACCTTTTCATATCAAAGACACTAGAATGTAAGGGTTCTATGTAGAAACCAGCTTGACCTCCTCATGTTCATGAGTTGTGTGGGTATTGTCTTCAGCAGTGGATTTTTGCTGTCATTTTGTAGAGAAAAACCTATTGTATTGGCAACTACCTGCCTTATTTGAGGATTTCCATGGGACCTCTTTGGCATGTAAGCCAATTCAGGGACTAAAAATTTCATTTGGTCAAGGCATGACCAGCTGAGACTCTGACTCCTTAATTATTTAGAGACTTCATGGGCGTCATCTTTATCTATTTCAGGCAGTTTTCAATGCACTAGGTTTCCATACCTCTTTTGAGTACCTGTCTTGGAATTATTTATCCACATGACTTCTTGAGTGTGTTTTATTTCTTTTCAGCCTGAAGTATTTATTCTGGTATCCTCTGTAGAGCTGACTTTATAGCTGTAAATTTCATTAACCTTTTTTTTTAATCATGCAAAGTTGTTATTTTAGCACATTATCTATGGGCCCATCATTCTGGTTGACAATTATTACATTATTTCTTTGTATTACTTTGTTTCTGAGCTGGGACTTGAACACGAGGTCGTTTGTCAGTCATGTCCTTATTTTTGCATAAGTTACCTCTTTTCTTCTGGTGTAGGGGGATCGATGTGTAGTTTTAAGTTGTAATAGGTTTGAGATATTTTCTGTTATTGGATTTGTACTGAGAGCTCAAGGATCTTCTACTGTGTGAGTGAACAGACACTGTTTAAGGGTCAGCATACAGCTTGCTGGGCCTCTTCTCTGCTGTCATCTGGTTTGGACTTCCAAGTTCATTGCCCTACTTGAGTAAGGTTGGTCAACCAGCAGCAGTAGGAAGATTTTGTTAAACTAGATGTATCTTTAGATGGCCTATCAGTTCATGAGGGGCAAGACTCTACCTGCGATACTTGGAAAGTGAGATTCTAGAGAAACAGGGGGCTTAGTATAGGAGTGAGCCGATTTGGAGTAGAAATATTCTAGTGCAGTGACACATTATGAACACAGTTGGTAATGTGATCCCATAGGACCTGGAAGCTTTTATGATATAACAAACAAATGCCTACCCAGTGTCTCAGAGAAAGGAGATCATGGAGGATGTAGTTAGCCTACATGTTACAAAGGAGCAGAGCCTAGCTGATGGATCAGAAAGGGTAGTCCCAAAAGAGTCAACTATAGCCTAGTTGATTATAGTGCTCTGGTGACATATGGACATCTTAGGAGACCGTGGCAGTTTTATGAATTGAGAAAGATGGAATCTCATGGCAGCAAGAGGAATAGAAGTCTCCAAGGATCTAGGCAGGCCTCTAGGATACAAGGACAAGTCTATCTAGTGACATGAGGAAGGGGTTCTCTCAAGTCCCATATAGATTTAATAAGTTTAGCAAAACATACCCATTTCAAATAAGATAAACTTACTCCTAGCCAAAGAAAACTTCCATCTTTTCAGATAAGTGAAAATATGACATCTATTGCCAAGTTTAGACAGCAAAATATTTCTTGATAATTACATATTGCATTAACTGACTTAGAAATTAGAGAAATTAGAGTTCTCCCTCTTGTGGTCAATAATTTAAATTTCCAGACACCTGCCAATAAGATTTACAAAACAAATACAAGACATTGGTTTTAAGAAAATAGAGATAAAAGCTCAAAAGTGCCTCTCAAATACTTTACCATCATGTCCAGAAAATAAACAATATGAAACTTAAAACACTAAATTGCTTTTCTCAAAGCAAGGGTAAACACCGATGAATGATAGTTCCATTTCACTTCAAAATATTAACTGTACAAATATTGATTCTTTTTCAAGTTTTAAAGAAAATTATTTTATTAACTCAATTTTCTTGTTATTTTAGAACTGTTAAGTCTAATGTGATTTAATATCAAAAATAATTTTTATTAGCTGGATTAATAACTTACTATGTTAAAAATAATACTTATTACTATTCTTTTTATGTTTAGAAGAATGAACTCAATATTTATTATCTAAGTGTTCTGTTGTTCATTTTTAATAATGGTTTACTGGCTGACCAATTAATATATTACTGATAATATGTTTCTCTATATATATAAATGCAGGATTTTTCTTATAACTTTGACCAAGTGCATTGGATCTAACAAATTGAAAATACCACCCGAATTTTTCATTTAAAAGACTTAAATTTTATCCAAACATGATTAGAAATCAATAAATAGTGCTGTTGAGTCATTCTTCCTGCTTACAATAGTTTTCCTTTTTTTTCGGTCCAGTCTATGCAATTATCTGAACTCTCTTCTAAGAAGTATGACTTCAAATTTGTGCTGATGTCCTCACTTATATAACACAGACTTACTGTATAAACCACAGGTTTTATCACTGTTGGGACCTTGCGTTGACAGTAAAATATAAGAATCATGTTCCCAATGACTGTGTATTGGGAACTGGAAGTGGAAGCTGAAAGTATTCCTTTTCCCCCTTAGATTAACTTTATGGATTTATGTATAGGTATTGTACACTCCAGTTCCCTACTTGTGGTTCTTCCTAGAATTTAAAGCTTCCTCTAGTAGTAGGAGCTAAATTCTATCCTTCTTTCTTCCGTTCTTTCCTTCTTTCTTTTTCTTTCTTTCTTTTTTCTGTATCCTTTCTTGAACAAGATAGAAAGTAACTTTTCCAGAGGAGGAGGGACATAAAGAAGAGCAAGAGATTAACAGCCTTGCCATGTATATTAAGGTAGATTAGTGAAAGATGCTAGGAAAGAGAGCAGAAAATGGAAAAGTGTAGGCTAGAGTGGTGTGGTGTCTTTGAAGAATAGATCAGAGTGCCTGTAACACCAAGAAAAGGATAAAGATATGGATGGACAGCATGGCTAGGAAAAAGGATGTAAGTACTTATAATCATGGCCTGCACTGAACTCCAAGGTTTTCATCCATTACTATAACAGACCCCTCTCATGCTTTAGTCATTGTGTAGGATCTTCTCAAGATAATTCATTGAAAGACCACAGGCATCTCCCCATGATCCGAACAGAATCTATCATTCTTTACCACCACTATTTCTTCAGCCTAATTCTTGACTCTACCCTTGCTCCTTTTTAATATACAATTCTCAAAGTGACTGATAACTAGAAATCAAAAAATCAGCCTAGAAATCACTCTTTTTTTGTTCCCTATAGCAAATTAATAGAAGGCTGATCGTGTTACTAGATTGTGAATGTACATTTAAGGATTGAACACAATTACAATACAAAGTGATATGTGAATTTTGCAAGAAACAGTTTCAGGTTGGTCAAATACTCTAGAGGAACCTGTTTCACCTCTTGAATGCAATGGGCTCTATCACTGTGCAACATGTAAACCACACAGTTCATGACTCTGATCTGTTTATAAAACACTAGCCCAATTTAAAGGCAATATTTTAAGAATATTAGAGATAAGACATTATTTTATAGATGAAAAATTTCTAGATATTGAAACATCTGCATTTTACTGAAATAGATTTTCTGCAACCTCTTCCTGAATAATGTCTCTAAGTCTCCTTCCATCTCCCACTCTCAGTTCATACTTTGTTTATTTTAAAGCAAAAACAGCATATCAACTACTTTCTCTACTAATAAAACATAATAATTTGTAGTATTTTCATTGATTTCTACCATTTGATCATACCCGGAGAACTGGGTTTCTTGACAACCTACTTTATTCATCAAAATTCTAAGTAAACTAAAAAAAATAATATTTAAGTCATGTAGGCAAACAGTATTATATATCACCTCTGTTACTAGCTCGTGATTTATTCTTAGGCAAGGGATTTATTCCTTTTTGAGGACTTTGCTCACTGACATTGTAAAATCCATGAATGTCATAAAGAAGGTCACAAAGCCCCAGAGATATCAGTTATAAAGTGTTTGAAGAGTAATACAATGCATATTTAAACCACTAAGAAGTCAAGAGACAAGAACTAAAGTGCTTCCAATAAAATCAGTAACTCAAAGTCTGAAATAATAAGTTAACCCACCTATAGAAATTACCTGTTAGCAAACCAAAAATTTTCCCAACAAACACGCATTCTGGGCTGAAGGAAGGACTTGGTGCATACATAAAGCCCTAGGCTCAATCTATAACATAAAAAAGATTAAAAGCATCTGTTTTGATGCAAAGTAATATAGGAAACGTCAATGCCATGTATACATATGTGTGTGTGTGTGTGTGTGTGTGTGTGTGTGTGTATTAGTTGGCAGTGACATGGATTGTTAAAAGAATATAAACTATATCTTCCTCATATTCACCATCCTTGCCCAATACACATAGACATACACATCAGGTATCCCCATACCCTGCCATCATACTTTCCACCCACCTTCTTGTCCTCTAATACTTATTTATAAGTTTATGAATTTATATTTTAGCCATTGAATCTAATTATGTTGTCTGTGTGTGGCTAGACATTGGATTGTGGTATGCATAAAATATCACTGGCCAAACCTCTAAAGAAAAGTGACTTCACCTTCCCAGAACCCAATTGTCCAAAGCTCTTAAGCTAGGTATGAGGCCTTGGGGTCCTCACCTTCCTTTATGTTGGAATTTTTGTTTGTTTGTTTGTTTGTTTGTTTTTCGAGACAGGGTTTCTCTGTGTAGCTCTGGCTGTCCTGGAATTCACTCTATAGACCAGACTGGCCTTGAACTCAGAAATCCGCCTGCCTCTGCCTCCCAAGTGCTGGGATTAAAGGCGTGCACCACCACTGCCCAGCCTTATGTTGGAATTTTTAACTGCCTTTGTCTTGTTCAGGTAACCAGAACTCTTGTGGGTTCATGTATGCAACAGCCATGTCATAGCCAGCGGACAGCATTCATCACGTAGCCTCTGGCTCTTATGCTTTTTCCACCCCCATTTCTGTGATGTCCTCTGAACCTTTACAGCATATATATATATATATATATATATAT
>NW_022196901.1:4227412-4259362 GCF_008632895.1 Mastomys coucha
TATATATATATATATATATATATCCTATTAAAGTGGATACTCATAGTTGTATATAAATACATACATATACATACATACATAGCTGTGTGTATATATATACATATATATACATACATAGCTGTATACATATATATATATATACACACAGCTATGAATATTAAGTAGTATTCACTTTAATAAGAAGCTTCTCTAACCAAGTTTGAGGGCAGCACAAATCTAAAGATAGAAGCAAATCTATTTAGAGGATAGTATAACAACAGGAATACTTACAAATAACAGTATATCTTCCCCTAGTATGTATAGACTTGCCTGGTAAATTTTTATTGTATTAACAGTACCAGAAATGAATCCCTTCCTATGAAACTGATCCAAATGCAATCCATCGAGTATTAGGTCACACCTTATGGTGGTTTGAACGTGCTTGGCCGAGGAAATGGCACTAGTAAGATGTATATCCTTTTTGGAGTAGATGTGACCTTGTGGGAAGAAGTGTGTCATGGTGGGGTAGGCTTTGAGGGCTTCCTCCTAGCTACCTGGAAACCAGTCTTCTTCTGTTTGTCTTTGCAACAAAATGTAGAACTCTGAGTTCCTTCTCCACCTCCTTGTCTGCCTGCACACTGCCATGCTTACCCCACGATGATAATGGACTGAACCTCTGAAATTGTAAGCTAGTCCCAATTAAATGTTGTCCTTTTTAAGAGTTGTTATGGTGTCTCTTCACATCAATGGAAACCCAAACTAAGACACCTCTCTCGACAGTATTGCCACTATTGCACCAGTATGCAGATCTTGCATGAAAGATGGGTACTGAAGCATGTCGACTCAAGTACTGTATAAGATCATTGATATCATTACTGCTCTGACAAACTGCATAGCTTCTGTCAGGACTTTGAAAGATAGCTGAAAGAGAAAGACTTTCCTTGAAAGTTAAAAATTGTTTTATCTGTTTTCTTCAACAGAAGTATGTAGTATCTAGCAATAGTATCTTATGATCTAGTTAAGACATCTCATAGGAGTAATATTTCTCACTAATGTTTGGTACATATGTTCAACCTCCATTTTAAAGTATATTTTTAATTATTTTACAAACTAGTGAGGTTTCACAAAGTTTCTTCCTTTATGTTTAGATTTAGTCTACTGCCATCCTTCCCAAACCCAGCATCCTTCCCTGCATAAAGTTTTAGTTCTCAGTGTTCCTCCTTGTTATTTCATATAATACCCATCCTACTATTGACTAATATACTTTCACTTATGTTTCGAGATCATAGATCTCTGGTACTTCGTTAGGTATAATTCATTTTAATTAACTTTTCTTTTAAATCCTTGTTTCCCCATTCCAAAGATTCTAAAACATGCTTTAACATTTCTAAATAATTTTTATCTACATCCCATGAGAGCAAAATTCAGGCTTAGTAACTTTAATTCCTTCCATTAGTCAAATAAATCATCCAAAACATTAAATATTTTGCATTAACATGTACAAGGAATGTGGAAAAACACATAAAGGTCTATACATGATGCTCCCAATAGTATCCTTTCCATTTTAATGAATATTGACAAGAAAAGACATGTTTCATATGACTTTGACTGCCTATTGCTTCTGCTAGTCACTGAATTTTAATTCCTTGTTTACCTTTAGTAACTCATTAATCATGGCCCGAAAAACTGTGTCAAGTCATTGTTAGGCATGGATGGGCATGATTGCAAGCAAAAGATGCATAATTTTATCTTCCTCTGTATTCAGTCTCTTTGCCTTTCTTCCAAGAAAAAGAAATACAAAATACACAAAATAATTACAATATTAGTAGATACATAAATTGCTCTGATGCCCTAATACATCCAATTTTAAAAATCAAGGAGTGTTGGTAAGGAAAGAAGAGTACATACACAATCCACAATGTGTTGAAAAGACTGAAAATTTTTCATAAAGGCAAGTAAGGCAGGACCTGAAGTTAAACGGGACCAATGAGAGATGAGGCTGGATAAATAGACATGGAACCAAATTAGACAGACACAGAAAGCAAGTAAATGCCATGACTTATTCCTCAAGAAAAATAGGATGGAGTTTCACTTTAATAGATGAAGTAGTTAGATGTGCATTGTACCAGAACCAACTTAAATTTTGGAGAAGAGATTGAATGGGAACAAGGTAATTAGATAAGAGATAGAGTAGAGACGATTGCAGCAATCAGTGAAAGATGGAGTTGAAGTCCACACGGGGAAATAATTCTATAATATATTAAAAAGCCAATAAGAATAGAAAGATGTGGGTGGGGCCTGACTTATGCCAGATACTTGGATATTTAAATGAGAGTAGAGGATATGAAGAGGAGGAAACGTTTAGGACAAAAGATCTAACAGACACAAATCTATTACTAGATGTAGGGAAGTCTGGAGCAACAGTAGAGTGGCTTATACAGAGAATGAGAGGTGATATTTCTGCTTGAAGCCTGTTGAATGTGGGGTCTCTCCAAACAATCAATGACAAACAGCCCTATAGAGAGTCTGACACAGTTGCCTTTGGAGATAGATTTGAGTTAGGGATGAAAATGTGGACATGAGCTTTTGGTGTTATCTGTCTACTCAGGATTGGTGATGTTACTCCACTGAGAAAGCAGGATGAACACACAACTTTGTTCAAAGTCCAAGGAGACGTCAACGCTGGTAGAAAATATTCATTTTAAATTGCTCAGAAACAATGAAGGAAAATAGATGAAAGTGGTATCGAAGAAATAGAAGAAAAATACTTCCTAAAGAAATAAGAACTCAGCAGCACCAGTTGCTGCCTTAAATTCAAATAAAAAGATTAATAATGGGTTTGGGAACAAGGGCATGGGTGAGTTGGAAAGAGTCATTCTCATTCTATGTAACATGAAAGATCCTGAAGTGGGATGAGGTAAGCTGAGGACAAACATAAGATGGGGAAAATAACATAAGCATGGATCATATTACCAATAACTTAACTCTTGGCACTGAATTTTCAGAGTAGACTACCTTTAAAAAAATGAAAATTCTAGTGTGAAGATCATAATTTGTGTTTAGTTTAGTGACAATGTACAATGGTCTCGTACTGTGGAGGTGGAGCTGGACAAGAGAGGAGAGGAAAAGGAACCTGGAGAAGTAGGGGGAATGGAAATCATAGTCAGAAAAAAGTGTATGAATCAAAGCTATTTTTAATAAAAGAAAAAATAAAACAACTGCATCTAATCTGGAAATTAGTGGTTTATCAGTAATCACTTGTTTAGCTGAATGGCTTGCTTATTTTACGAGGTAAACTTGATCTGCAGAAGACAAGTTTAAGCCATGTGAGGATCACTCCAGCACTCAGCCCTGTATTTCACCTGCTCCGGTTGACTGAAAGTTAGCTCACATGATCTATCTTTATGAAGCAATCACACTGCACTAGGAGATTTTACTCTGAGATCTGGTTCTTTTCCAGGTCACTTCCTTCTTTGCCCCTCAAGGCATGCTAACAAATTACAAATTACAATCAAATATCAATTTTCCAAACTAATGACTTTAAAGAGCAATAATGTATGATCAAAATGAGAGTAAATTCATGTACCATTTATCTTTGTGATGTATATCGTTAACTTTGAGTGTAAGTACATCTTATATGGCATTTATAACAAAAATGAAAAGGCATCTCAAGTGAAATGACACAGAAAAGGCTTGGAAACTTTCCCAACATCTCTGCTACATTTTTTTTATATTGTATCTTGTGTTTAAGTTACACTTTAAGTCAATGTAATTTTTTAACGTCAGCTAATATATATTATAGAATATAGTGTATAGAGTATATAATATATATATGTGTATATATACATGTACATATATACATATACATACATATATACATATGATGTAATATATAATATACATGAGCATGGATCATATTACCAATTACTTAACTCTTGGCACTGAATTTTCAGAGTAGATTACCTTTAAAAAATGAAAATTCTAGTGTGAAGATCATAATTTGTGCTTAGTTTAGTGACAATGTACAATGGTCTCGTACTGTGGAGGTGGAGCTGGACAGGAGAGGAGGGGAAAAGGAACCTGGAGAAGTAGGGGGAATGGAAATCATAGTCAGAAAATGTTTATGTTTGTGTTCTCCTCCATTGTAGGAAGTATTCAGTAACATAGACAGTTTTGAAAACTCATAAAGCACACAAGTAAGGTGACATTAATTTAGATCTAGTTTCATCAGAGAGAAAAAGAGTACCAAGAATAGTGAATACTAAAGGCTCTACTTGACTTTTTTTGTACATTAATTTGTCCATTTTATAATAGATAGTACTATACCCATGTTTATACAGACAACATTAAGTAGATTCATTAGGTATTACATAGAGAGATAGAGACATGAAGCCAAGAGTGGGTTGAACCCATGAGGAGTTGGACATGGAGGTGAGAAGTATATTTGACCAAAATAAAATGAATTCATCTATGAAAGAAATAAGTTAACTTGGGACAATAGCCAGACATTGTCCATATGCTACATACAGTAACTCACTATAAGGGATGATCTAAGTTCTTGTATTCCTTTCTTTGTAATTATGACTATGAATCTGCCATATGCACTTTGGACCTTTTCTGAGAAGTAACGTGTTTCTGTAACCTAACACTTTTATGACACTCATTAGATATGTTAACTATTATATATATATTATAGACTTCATAAATTTTCAACGGGTGTAAAATATTCCCCAAGATTTCTCTTGTACCTAAAGCTTGTTTGGTGTGATGAGACATTGGAGGTCAATTACTCATGTTTGTTTCTTTTACGTTTTTATTAATCATTCCATTCATTTACATCTCAAATGATATTCCCCTCCTCTGTAACCCCTCCACAAACCCTCCATACCACATCTCCCTCCCCTCCTCCTATTTGCCTCTCAGAGGGTGCTCTCCTACCCACCCACCCTCTCCTGTCCCACTGCTCCATCATCTCCCTATGCTGGGTTATCAAAGCTCCAAAGGATCAAGGGACTTCCGTCCCATTTATGTCAAACAAGACCATTCTCTGCTACACATGTATCTGGAGCCATGGATCCCTAGCTGTACACTCCTTGGTTGGTTGTCTAGTCCCTGGGAGCACTGGATGGTCCAGCCAGCCAACATTGTTCTTCCTATGGGGTTTAGTAAGCTTGTTTTAGAATGTGAAGAGTGGCAAGCCCACAGCTTACAGAGACAAGTCCTTCATTATTTTTTCTATGTTTGTCAAATGGTAATTTACAAATAGTAATGGGAGTGTTTTCCCCTTTTAATATAGCAGAGACACTAAAACAAATTTGGTAAAAGTAACTCTTACTTGACTACTAGAAATTGCTTGAATAAATAGTTACATGTGCTTAACTGAAATACTGCTAGAGATATTAGTACATGTGATGTGATGTGTGTGTATGTGTGTATTAAACACATGTAAACATGAAATTATCTAAATCAGCTTAGATAAAGCAAAAAGCAATTAAAATTGTTTCCAAACAAATTGAAAAACCAGATTTGACTACTGAAATTAAATGGCACAGCACAAATAAGGATTTGTATAAATAATCAGACCACCCTCTATCCCACTTCTATTCTGAGCCCTTATTTGACAAGCATTCTCACCTACCACCCTATGAGAATGCTTTCCTAAGCTTCCTGTGTGAGTCACAGACTGGGACCATAACAGTAGGTATTTCCAGTCTTTCTTTCTTTCTTTTCTTTCTTTCTTTCTTTCTTTTTCTTTTTTTCTTTCTTCCTTTCTTTCTTTCTTTCTTTTCTTATTTTTCTTTCCTTCCTTCCTTCCTTCCTTCCTTCCTTCCTTGATTCCTTCCTTCCTTCCTTCTCCTCTACTGCAGAAGGAAAGAAGGGATGGAGACTGACCATTGATGTTAATCTTTGATGACCAGGAGTAGAGCAAGCCCATTTGTTATGAAGAAAAGTATAAAAGGTGAAGCCCTCAGGAAAAATAAAAAACTGTCACCTCAGTTCCTGATTTGATTTCCCACTCCAAGCTTGGGTCTACATTAGATCTTATCCAATCATTTTTTGTTTCTATTTTATTTAAGTAAGTTAAAGTATCATGCATATGTTTTCTGTTTTCTCTTTTCCCCCCAAATGATTCCTAAGCAGACTGACATTCTTTAAAACAACATAGTCACACATAATAGAATGAATTTTCAGTTTACATTAGAAAACTTGTCTTCCTATGTCAGAATTTCTGCTGGCTATCTAGGCTTTGAAGAGGCTGTTTAATTGATGAGCTTCGGTTTTCTTGCCTCTAAATTGATTGAATATTGAATATTAAGCTGGTAATTAGTATGCAAATATAACTCAGTGACTGCATAAACATTTTTAATTAAGCTGAGTATGGAGTATGGTGTGCAGGTTTGCACTTTCCACAATGTCGTTATAACACGAGATGGTTTGAGTAGCCCAGGGTTACTTCATGAACACCAAGACAATTAGTCAAGCTGCTGATACATAATGCCTTGACATCACCAGCCCTGGAGCATCGCACACTGTAGACTGTCTCTTAGCAGCATGAAGCACAGAGTAAGTCCCTGAGCAGGACCTTGCTGCTGTTCTAATATTCTCTGGAAAAATCTGAGACTCTCTGATAAATGCCTAAAAGCCAGTGGAGACAACCAGACCCTGATCTGTTAATTATCTTTTATTAGTTTGCATTATGGACACCCCATTTAAATTACTCAGTTATAGTGTGAGCATTATAAAATTATATCACCATTCTAATTAAATAGCTTAATATACTTATAAAATAATTTTTATTATTATTTCAATTTCCTCAAATTCTAAAAAGATGAAAATAGACTTATGTCAGTTTTAAGGGGTTTTGTCTCCATTATATGCTTCTAAGAAGAAACCAGTTGGTTAATTACATGTATTTAAAAGAATGAGAAAGTAAAACTACCATTACTTCTCATTTGAAATACATAAATTGATTTTTAATATTCACTCCTAGGAAGAGAGAATATGGCAGATATGAAAAATGCATAGTGACAAGGGATGTGGAATTTACATTGTATTTCTCCTTTTACTATGGGTGGATCTTTTGGAATTTTCATCCTATGACATTTGTAGCTTATGTGAAAAAAAGATGTTATTAAATGGGTATTTCTTTGAATGCCTATGAATTTTTAGTGTCATTGTGTTGTTAGAATATTTTCTTACAATTGTATTATTTACTTTAAATAACAAGAGTAATTTTACTACAGGGGAAGTCAGAACATGAGATGACTATACCTGTAGATATGAACAGTCCCACGGATTTTTATTTTTAATCTCATTGTACATAATATACAACTTTTACTTTTAACTCAGTAATTTATTGGAATCATTCTAACGGACTGTGATTGAATAAATGAGTGAATTTGCATTTTTTGATTATTTACTAACCTGTATTGGAGCATCTAGAATTAAAATGGTCTACCTTTTTCATTTAATATCATTGAGAACTGTGTTTTAAGTGGTGAAAAGTCACCAACCTTCACAGAGGATACCCAGGTGTTTCGGGAAAGGTTCTATGCCTCAGTGTAGGGGAATGCCAGAGCCAGTAAGCAGGAGAGGGTGGGGTGGTGAGCAGGGGGAGGAGGGAGGGAACAAGGGGTTTGTTTTTGGTTTTATTATTTATTTTATATTTTTCTTTTATTCAGAGGGGAAATTGGGAAAGGAGATATCATATGACATGTAAATAAAGAGAATATCTAATAAAAAAGTAAGTAAGTAAATAAATAAATAAATAAATAAATCCACCCCATTTCCCAGGCCACGTTCTTAAGCTGGTGTAGTCCAGGCATCACCATGTCCCGGGGGGCTCTTGTGATTTTCTCCAAGCTATTTACAATATCTCGATCACATGAAACTCTTTACACACCCCCACAATCATTTATCTAACGCCTAATACCTGGTAAAGCATGACTCTTAAGGCTTAATTATTTACTCAGGTTTATATAATAATAAGTTCACAATTACAAGATGCCCATACAATAATTTCAGAATCAAATAATAAAGACAATATTCTAACCCAATTAATCTATTTTGTAAAAACCGTTGTTTGGTTGTATAACCACTCGGGATCTGATTCTTCATCACCCTCTGACTCCATGATGATCGTCTCTCCTTCTGCTCCTGACCTCTCTCCTCCTCCAACTCTAGCTCCACCTCTCTATTCCTGTCCAATCACAGGCCTGTCACTACCCTAATGTGATTGGACAGAGAAAATGCTGCAGCACCCAGAAGAGTTAATGAGGGAGAAGGAAAGCAAGCAAGCAAGCAAGCAATGAAACTTGTCTCTGTTTCTTTCCTCCATGTTATAAAGCGGGAGAGTAATGTAGATTTGGGATTGCTTCCATGATTTTACAGTGTAACTTGAAAAATATATTTGCAGGCTTCCTCTTGAAAGCATGTATTCCAGGCCCAGGCCCAGGATTGTGATTCACTCAACCATTCAAGTCCTGAAACCTTATAACTTAGCCAAATTAGATCACACATGGCTGGAAATGAGTCCTAACAGCTATTTTACTTTGACTTTCTTAAATAACCATGTTGTCATATCAGTAATTGAAATACCAGTTTTATTTCCACCTGTATATTCTAGACTCAGAGAATGGTCCACACAGAGGATGTTTGAATCCATTGTAGTGAAATCAGCCAGCTTGTCATTTCTCTAAAATATTTACAAATTTTATATTTTAGTTGAAAACAATGTGTATGTATAATAAATCCATCATTACAAAAAAAAGCATTTTTTCAATGTTCATTTTCCATTCTGTACTGCTTATTGCACTGGAGGAGACAATATGTGCTACCTGATACATGTCAGAGTCCCTCTCAGCAACACAATGCCAGATACCATAATAATCCAGTCCCTCCTCAGGAAAATGACTGCTTTATTTGGCAGGGCTTAGGAGTAGAGAAAGAGATGCAGGACAGAGAAAGACTAAGGAAGGATCTAGCAATGAAAACATTTATTGAGCTGGAAAGGAATTTCAGAATATTCTTAAATCTCAGTCTTATATTATTGGATGAAAAGAAGTCCCCAACCACGAAAGGAGCACGTTTGGTGGAAGATTGGTTGAACTTTGGACATTGTGTTTTTTGAGATATTCGTGAGAAACAATAACCAGCAAATTCTTGTTCATGCCTAGGAGTCTAAAGTTCTAAGATACAGTAGGCAGATCTGCTAGGCTCCACTGAGGCCAATGGTTTAATTCTTAGAGCCTACAAAGCTGCATATTAAAAATGAATTTGCCAAAGTGAGGAAACAAACGAGTTATTTTTGTGTCACTATGATAAAGTGCTTGACACAAATATCTTAAGAGGAAGGACCATTAATTTTAGATCAAAAGTTTCAGATTGTTCACTCAGTATTGTTTGGCTCCCTTGGTTCTGTAGACAAAACATTGTGGTGACTGAACATTTAGCAGAGGTGATTCACCTTATGATGGACAGGAAAATAAGAGTAGACACCAGGACCAGGAACCTAATAGAACCTTCAAAGGTATTCTTCCAGTAACCTACTTACTCCCCCCTAGGCTCCACCTCCTAAACTCGTTGAAAACTCTAAACATTGCATTACAAACTCGAACCTAAGCATGTAACCCCAAGAGTTTTCTTGCATATTCAAGGTACAGTAAGTACCTAAAAGGAATAGTTATCCTCAATTATACAGATAAGCCCTATGAGTCCTTCAACAATGTCAGCATCACTGGGTGCAGTCAGTGTGCAAATAAAGCTGGGTACCTTTACTTCTACGAGTTTTCCTTATGTTTCCAAGTTTGTTGAACTCTATAATATCCCCTGGTTCATGACTTTTTGGTTGTTTGTTGTTGTTTTGTCCTGTTTCATTTTTTGCTCATGTTTGTTTTTCTTTTGGGGGTTTTGTTTTGTTTTTATTAGGCCTGTAGGTTTTGATCTTTGAACACAAATATTTCTACTCATCTACCATATTTCTATAGAAACAGTATTAGAAATATAACACAATGTATATATGTGTATGTTTTATATAATGTATATACAAATATATATTTATATATATTATATGTGTTATATAATATTATATATTATATTTTATATATATTATAAATATATATATATATTCACATACATGCACATAATGAACCCTCATTCTGTTTCTGCATTCTTATAGTAAATGGTCTAAATGCACTGCTAAGTATTTCTCTATTGGCAATCAGTCCATTTCTCAGTCTTCCTATTCTCCTCTGGGATGAAACTGCTGTCTGGAAGCTTATAAAATGCATTGTCCAGAGCCCCTTTGCCAGCTGGTTTCCAGTTAGATCTGCCAATATCACTAGCGGGGAAATACAAGTTACTAGACTGGGAAAAGAGATTTTTTTTTCTGTAGCTTCTGGGTCTGACTGCTTTCTCATCTTAGTAATCAAGAGTTCTGATAGTGGCAGAAGCAGCCGCCCACACAGTCAGAGAAATCATAGGCATATCTGGTTGGACAGGGTATCCAGTAACATGAACTCTACTGTGACTTTGCATGCCTGCAAAGCAACACTCAGAGGCCTCACAGTCTGCATCTGTGCCTTACAACCACCAGTGCCAAAGCACATACCTGCAGGCTCACATAACATCACTTGTCCTTTCTTCTTCCAGCCTTGGGGCCATTGGCTTCCCAGCAAATGCCACTCATTATGATAATAGCTCCTCTGGTTTTCTCTCCCTTGGCCCCTTTAACAGGTCTGTAGACATCTCTATTTGAAAGGCTGAGAATTATTCCTGTTTCCCTAGCTATGGCTGCAAACATTTTTGTAACACAATGTAGTAAATGATATACATTGAGGATTTTTATGCACATCAACAGAATGTGCTTGTATAACAGCTTATGTCTACATATCAATTTAATCCTATCATAGTATGTATATAGAACTATATAGTGTTTGGCCATGTAACATTTTTTTTTTATTTCAAATAATTTACTGAAAAAAATAACTTTTTCTTGAGGAAAGAAAGTGATAAGGGGGTATGATTGTTGTTAGAATTTCCAGAGGCATCAGAAGACATTAGCGCACAATAATGAGGTTGGAGGCTTACCAGAAAAAGAGACAATAGTTTTAAATTAAAAATCTATCCATGTAAAAAAAGAAAGATCCTTCTATAAGGCAGGAAGATCATAAAAAAAAAAACACACTTGTACTTTTCTCAATTTGCTTTGATAAAAATACTAAGAGAAACAGAAAAGCCACATCAAATATATCATTGCCTTGAATTAAAGCTGTGTCAGAGAAGCAGGCCACACTAAGCATCGTCATTAGGAAAACTGTACAAACTGGAGCAGTTGTGTTAAACAAAATGTTACCTCCCCCAACACACACACACACACACACTCATACCATGCTTGCACTTCTGTTACCAACACAATACAGTGCAGAGCAATCTTACCTGACCATCATAAATAGACAATTTCAATCTATTCATGTAAATGTGTCAAATTTCCTGTTATTACCCAAAACATGCAAACCAGTCACAGAAAACTGCTCTTAACAGGTCTATCACATGTTGCAACAGGTCAGAAGTGGCTCCTTTCCTTGTATACTTCCACTCTGCCAAAACTGTTCTATGTCTTTAACATATATTAACTCACTTACTCCTCCCAGGGGCTGCATGAGACAAGGGATATTTCAGGTAAATAATTTGGAGAGTCTTGATGACAACACAGTCAAATAGAGATGGAACCTGATGTCCAACTGGTTCAACACAACTCTGAAGTTAGTGCCTATGAGCATCTCTGGAGTTAGTACATGTAGGGAGATGTTTTCTCTAGCTACTGCACAAGAAGGGAGATGTTTAGTATTTAAGAGTGCAGAACAAGTTAATAAATACAGGGCAAAATACTGTCACCTACAAACTAGTAACATTTCTGTCCAGAGGCAACCATGTAAGAGGTAGTGATCCTTAAGGTTAGCATGCATCTGTGCAGAGCTCTATAAAATTAATTCACAGCCCTTCTTTCACTGCAAGAAAGAGGCCATTCATCACAAATATACTACACAAGTAACTAGATTAATGATGTTTTAGCTCTGAACTCTATTTTCTTGTTTTTTAAGTATTTCCATTAATATAATTTTGTTAATATTCAGGTAACTTTGTTACCTAGATCATTTGACACAACAAACAGGAAGTAACAAGAACTAATGGCCAGACAATAGAACAATGATATTTATGTTAGGTCCACCAATTCCTCATACCCCTAATTAGCCATAATATACACTAGAAAACTTTCCTCAACTCTATGACTAGCATGGTGGTTTGAATTAAAATGGCCTACAGAGGCTCATGGGAAGAGGCCTTGTTCTGAAAAGATTAGGACCTGTGGCCTTGTGGGAGGAAGTTTGTCACTGGGAACAGCAGCCTTTGAGGTTTCAGATGCTCAAACCATGCCCAGTGTTACTCTGTTACTCTCTCCTTACTCTCTCTTGCTGCTCTCTGAGGATCCAGATGTAGAACTCTCAGCTACCTCTCCAGCACCATGTTTGCCCTAATGCCACCATCCTTCCCACTGTGATGATAATGGATTAAACCTCTGATCTATAATCCAGCCCCAATTAAATGTTTCTTTTTCAGGAATTGCCTCAATCATGGTGTCTCACAGCAATACAAAGCCTAACTAAGATAATAACTAGGAAACACCACACTGTGGCCCTCTCTCTCTTTCTCTCCCTCTCCCCCTCTCTTCTTTCTCTCACATCAGTTACCGATTCTTCACAGAGGCTAGTATATTTATAGAGTAGTGTGAAATACATTTTTCAGTAAGCTCCACTCCTAGTCCACCATCTCCTTTAAGACAGATTTTTGTGCTTGACATGTATTAAGGATCCTCAAATAGTCTATGACAGCTTAAGATCTAAATTCCACCAGCTTTGAAGTGGAGCTGTATCCGCTCTGGGAATTGTCTCCTGTGTTCTTGGGTAGCACATGCTCTTCGTCCAAGTAGGGCAGCAGAGACCTCTCCCGGGGAAGTGACCTCCTCATCTGTATGGGTTTCATCTTTGTGCTATCTATCCATTTTCCAGGGTGCTTCAATTTACTTGCATCCGACACTCCCCGCCAATTCTTGCATTATCCTTTCAAATGGCCTCCTTTTGCTTCATGACCCTAACAGCTAAGTATTTGGCTAAGAGAGGGAGCTTTACAAATTCCTTTATTTATATTGAAAAGCAAATCACAGTATGATGATGTGCTTCTTGTATCTATTCATATTTAGTGAAATCTGGATTGAAATGTTTCACATTATCTGCTGATTGTAGAGGAGACTTCACATAAGTGGCAGAATTTTCTCTATGGACAACAGTGTTATTTTGTTTGTTTTGTCTGATTGTGTTTGTTTTGTTTGTTTTGTTTTGTTTAAATTGATGACCTTTTCACTGCAAAAAAAACAAAATCTTTTCCCTTCAAAGAAAGTGGTTCTTCATATGTCACTTTGCCAGGTTTCTAGAATTACCTTTGAATGGGATTCTTTAGCTTTAGAAAGAGTAAAAAAAACATTAGTCAGTGGCTTACAAATATAGTAGAAAACTTTTTGCAATGACTGCTCTTCCTACTCTTCTTTAACCACAGCACTCATCATGATCAGGATTCTAGAGCTAGCCTCATTTGTGAGGCACTGAATAACATATAACACCCTAAAATCAGAAGCCAAGTTGAATTCCAGTAAGCAAATTCTTCAGACTAAAATAACACCAATGTGCTACAGAAATCCAGCTCAATTTATTCTGTATGAATGGGTTAACATTAATATGCTTGTGTCCATCATCATCTACTTTTTAACATGCTCTGCAAAGAAATGATACTATCAATTTCAGGTACCTTGCACACCCTAATGACCACAGAAAATAGAATGAATGTAACACTTAAAATTCACAGCAGAGTGGTCACTGATTGGAAGGAAACCTAAGAAAGTTTATTACTTTTTATTGCTTTCCTTTTATAACACAGTTCCTCAAATCTTACTTCTATGATAACAGAAGGAAGGAAGTCATTAGCAACTGTCACCAAGGTCCCTCCCAGGAACCTCAAATAGAACTTATGAACTTATACTACATAGGATATGGATAGCAAACAAGAACATTAAATTGGCTTTAAGATGCTTTGTCTTTCTTACTTTGCTGCTGCTCCAACACAATTTAAACTGAGTTATTTTGAAGGATATTCTGTCTTACTAGCTTACTCATTGTTGTGGCTCATAAACTCTTAAAGTTATATAGGACTCCTGACTGTTTCACTTTTATCTTGTATGTAAACAATAGCTCTCTAATTTGACCTAAGGCTAAGCCAACTGGAGGAAATTCATGGCTATTATTATAAAACTAGCCAATATCCATGGCTGCAGAGGTCAGAGACCCAAGAAGAGACTCTTCTACTGTCATTTCCCTAAACCAATATAATTTCTGTTTTCTAAGTAACCTTATGCCAGATAAGGGTACTTCTCTCTCTCACCCCTCATCCAAAAGCTTTTATCTTTGTCCCATTACCATTATCCATAACTGTCAAAAATCTATGGAATAATTGACTGTTATGTACCCAGCCTCAACTGATACATCTGCTATCAGTTACACTTAAAGCTCAGAGGAAACTCACAGGAAAAAGGGCAGAAAGGCCGATCGTAAGAGTCACAGACTTGAGATGCCTGCTACTAGATGGTCTACCCTCGGGAAAATGGACCCATGAAATTGTAACAGTGTGGTTGCCTGTACAAGACAGGCTTAATGACATCAGCTGACATGCTAGCAAGCTGGGAGGAAATTCTGTGAGGTCCTACTCTAAATGAACTGCTACAGTGGAAGGAAAGTCAATGTCTGCTGAAAAGGAAGAATCTGTTTCCTCCAAGGGATGAGCTCCTGTATAGGTTGTTTATTTTCAAGTTAACCTTGAGCACATGTACATATCACACATGTACATATCAGCAACATAATATAGATTCAGTAGGTTGTATACACATGCATGTGGAGGGGTGGGGGTGTATGTGTGTCTCTGTGTGTGTGCTTATGTGCATGGACACACATGTATATACATGGAACAAGAGACCATGAATTTCAGGGGCACAGGACATGTTCTGGTAGGTATAGGGACAAGGATAATGTAGATACAGTGCTCATGTAAGAAGTCTCTCTCTCTCTCTCTCTCTCTCTCTCTCTCTCTCTCTCTCTCTACACACACACACACACACACACACACACACACAGAGAGAGAGAGAGAGAGAGAGAGAGAGAGAGAGAGAGAGAATCTTTCTTAATTAGAGGTTTATTTTCTTCCCTAGCCAAAGAGGCTAGAAGCCTAAGAGTACCATTCTGGGATCTTGTAGGCTTCTGGTGAGAACTTTGTGCTGCCTCTACACATGGCAAACAGGAGAAAGGCAGGCAAGTACATGTAAAAGAAGCTAAATGTGACTGTGGCCTTGCTTATAACAACTCACTCTTCAGGTAGGCACTGAACTACTCTGCAATGATAGGCATTAACCTTTCCTAACAACATAATCTCCTCCTTGAAACTTTATGTCCTAATACCATTCCAGTGGCAATCTATTTTAGCAGATATTTGGAAGGCATATACCATCTCCAAGCTAAAACATTCAAGAATAGCTGCACATACACATATAAAGTTATTCAAGTTAGACATGGACATTTTAGTCTTTATTTATAATTTTCTTGGCAACTATACTATTTTTAACATAAAGCTAATTTTATCCTTATATATACTTACAAAATTATAGTTTTTCTGATGTTTACCTATCATTTAAACATAAATATAATTTTTTACAAAAACTCCAATGTATGTCTGTCTTTTAATCACTTATTATTACCTTGCCACTAAGTACATAATTTATATCTCCTCTCAAATAATGAAAATGCACTAGAGCCATTCCTATCCATTTGCAAGAAATTTCTAAACCCACAAAATGGTTGTATCATTGAATTTCAACATGGAATATTAAGCAAAAGATAATGAGAAGTTTCACAGATATTAGCTTGGATTTAATCTATGTATTTTATTAGCATAAATCCATTTGTTGTTACCTAATCAGTATTCTTTTGTTCGTCTATTCCAAATAGCAAGATTGTTTTAGTCATCAAAGTGAAGCAGAAGCAACAGAAATGCAGTGTGGCTCCTTATCCTGCACCCCCACCATTGACAGCCTTCATTCCCACAGTGGCTGTCAGTTGAGCTGGCCTTAGCATTTTTATTTTTATTTCACACTTTTATTTTTTGTGTGTCTTTGTGACTGCACCTAGTGGTGGTCTGGAAACTTTGCTTGCTGGAGTTCATCCTCTCCTTCTTAAGTGTGGGCTCCCAAGGCTGAGCTCAAGTTGACAGACTTGACTGGAAATGACTTGACCTGCTGAGCCAAGTCACTGAAATCACCTTAATTTTCTTAACTATCTTGTGTTGGGACAGCCTTTTTCCTTTGGATGGGAGTAACACCATGTCATGATGCAACTGAAGCTTCCAGGTTTCTCTAAAGTTCCACTTAAACAGATAGACATGTAAAAGAGAAAAAATAACCTGCTTGTAGCACAGCAGTTTATATTTCATGTTAATTTTCATTATAAATTAAAGAAAAAAAAAAGAAAAAAATCAAAAAAAAAAAGAAAAAGAAAAAGAAAAAAATCCCTGTAGGATCCAGAACAGTCAAGGGTCAAGGACACCACCAAAAAAAAAAAAAACCTACATCATCAAACCTGAACTCACAGGGTCTCACTGAAGTTGAACCAGAAATCAGGGAGTTTGCATGGGTCTAACCTAGGCCCTCTATAAAATGTTATAGTTGTGTAGCTTAGTACTTTGGGGGGATACCTAACAGTGATATCAGGGTTGTTCCTGATGCTTTTGATTGCTTTGGGAACCCTTTTAGTCCTACACGATTTTCTCATCTAGCATTAATATGAGGAGAGGTACCTAGTTGTACTGCAACTTGATATGCTATGCTTGGTTGATATCTCTGGGAGGCCATCCCTTTTCAGAAGGGAAATGGAGGCAGAGTGGATATGGGGAGGGAAAGAGAGTAGAGGGATTGGGAGGAGAAGGGGGAGGGGAAACTATGGTCTGGATGTGATATTTGAGAGAACAAATTAACAATTTAAAAGTAAAATCCCACTTTGGGATTCTTTAAATTTTGTATTTTTTTATATTTTATATTACATTCATATTTTATATTTTTAAGTGATTTATTTTACATTTTATTTTTATATTTTATATATTATTTTATATTTAATTTTTAAACTTCATTTTTTATAGCTATTATACACGTTTGGGGAAATTTAAAGAATTGCAATTCTTCTATTCAGATCATCAGTCTTATTTAAATGAATGCAATTTTCATAGGTAGTTGAAATTGAAAGTGATTAAATCTAAGACTAAACTAAAAAAAAAATCTTAGTATGCACTTTTTAAATGAATTGATTTTTGTTATTAATTTATTCTCCAACAACGGTAGATGTATAATATAGTACAACAGAAAAACACCTGGGAGAAGAAGACAGTACATAAAAAATATCAATACTAGTGTTCTAGATATATCACCACAACTTACAGAGTTTATTTCCTTACTGGGCAGGTAAAAAGGTACATCTCAGAGACTTCATTACATGAGAGAAAAATACAATGAACACTTAGAGTTATAAATTTTGCATGCAATTTAAATACAACAAATAATATATCATACGCATGAAAATTTTTCCTCATAAACACTTTAGTTCTTTATATCACTAAGCAATGCTAAGCTGCCAACCTCCTCGGAATATTTAGACATATGTCAAAAATGAGATCTTCTTGGCTCTCTATGCTCCTGACTTAAGAGGACACACTGAGTATTATTAGTGGTAGAAAGGAAGAAAGAAGCTGGGACCATTGAGGCAGCACAAGAGAAATTGTCATTATTTTGTTGGTCTTACTTAAATGTTACACTCCAGTAAGGATAATCACAATAATTTCCTATTGTTGCTCTAACAAATCTTCTGGCTTAATGTAAATTATTGATCTTCTATTACTCTCAATCAGAAGCCTCTCTGGGATCAAAATCTTAACAGGAGTAGGGCTATGATCTTTTTAGAAGTGCCATATGGCTGTCTACCTACTTGACGGGGCTTCAGGTGATCATCTGCATGCCTCAGTTTATGATCCTTTACTCTTACTTCAAAGCCAGCAGTGTGGTTTCTTAAGACCAACCTAATCACCCGCACCTGCCTGTTCCTTACTTATGGACCTGAGCTTCCTGTTCCAGGATAATCATCTCAATGTTTCGAATTACATCTGAAGTAAAAGCTCTTCTTATTTTTTAAGGTATTGGATATATAGAGAATTATATATAGAATAATATATATTATTTTGAATTTATAGTTTAGAATGTGGGTATAATTCAGGTGCTATTATTCTGCATCTTAAGAGTAAATAATGTTTGGATAACTTGATCTGTAAGGTTTTTACAGTGCTCAGACTCTATGAAAAAGTCAAATAAACAAATGTATTAAAATACAGCAAAGAGCCAGGTGGTGGTGGCGCACGCCTTTAATCCCAGCACTTGGGAGGCAGAGGCAGGCAGATTTCTGAGTTCGAGGCCAACCTGGTCTACAGAGTGAGTTCCAGGACAGCCAGGGCTATACAGAGAAACCCTGTCTCAAAAAACCAATAAATAAATAAATAAATAAATAAATAAATAAATAAATAAAATACAGCAAAGATGTATTTACATTTAGAAAATGGCCATATGAATACCCTGATTCCTCTCCTGAGACCTCTCTATTTATTGAGCCTGGAAGATTAACTGTACCTGATAAAATGCATTGTTTAAAAGACTGAGGTCTCCTTGTAGTCATACCCTGATGGATCTTAAAGGGCAAGAGCTAAGAAAACCCCTTCAGCAAGTGCATGCCTCTCTAGGCAGCTGGCAGTAGTTGATAATTAAAACTCCACCACCCTGTAGCTGCTCTGGGTTTTGCTTTCTCAAGGGCTATGATAACCACTTGTCAGGGAATTATTGTATATTTCTCCATAAAAGGCATAAAAGGAATTGGAATAATGTGAATAGCCTATCACTATTTCTCATCCTCACTATCCTTACACTTCCTAAACCAACAAGAATGATCAGGCTCCTTCTTTTTGATTCATTTCTCAGAAGCTTGTGAATATGTTAGAATGAAAAGTGAAATCCTCACTCATGTATTCATCTCAGCCACCTACATACATGGCTGATTTGTAGGCTCTTGAGGCCTTTTGTAAGAGCAGTTCTAAAATAGTTACATGGAACTATAAAACACCTACTACATGGACTAATAGGGATGCTTAGTTATACCTGAAACAACTGGTCAAGTAATCTTGGTAGATATTAAAGTGAAAAGATTACCACGGGAAAGGGAGTGCTTACTGTAAGGGTAGAAAGGTTGGCATTACAGGATTCTAACAGGAGAAAAGCTCAGGAAATAGATTCCATCCGAGAGCTCCACCAGAGCTAAAGGGAACATTCATGGCAATTAAAGCTGTAATAGAATTGACATCTTTTCTGTAAACAACATTATTTTCACAGGAGAGCATTCTCCTAATTAAAACTGTGTAAGGTTTTTCGAAGATGGTCCACTTTGCAACATCAGGAGTACATATACATACCAACATGTTTGAATGGTAATAACTGCTGACATTTACTGGACACTCAGTGGATGTCAAGTGTTGCTCTTAAAGCACCATAATTGGAGCATCTGTCCTTGCTGTGAAAAAGTAGAAACTGAAGTTATGATAACTTTTATAACGCTATTTAATTGCTAACTATTTAAGATTAGGGTGTTTGACCCCAAAGGCTTACTTTGTTTAGATTCACCTGTAACACTTGTCCTGTATGTGGTAACACAATAGTTCCAATCATGAAGAGAAATGTATCTATAGATGATATACAACAGTGAAGACAAATGTGCCCTCTGTGTGTGTTACAGCTGGGTGCTGGAAATGTAGTTACTCATTGAGAATGCCTAGAAGGAATGTGTGAGTGGACAATAGAGACTGGCTGCCTTTCTGTCACCAGAGATACTTAGGGTAGTGTGAAGCACTCAATAAGCATTGTAGGGAAAGGGGGCATAGAGCAATACAATGAGAGTTCTGAATGGAAATGGGAGGAAATTCTCAATTACGATCTAGAAATAAAGGTTATATGTGAATGGTGACTACAGGGAACATACAATTGAGTGAAGACCCAAACAAAATAGGGTGTGGTCACTGTTTTCAGGAGCTAGTGTCTCAGTTACAGACATAGTACCATCAATTACATGACAAAAAAAAGATGTTGAAAAATGGATAATCAAGAAATGAAAGAATAAAGCTCAATGATGAGAAAAATGAAGGAGGATATAAAACAAACTTGTAACATTTATTTCAAAATAAAGCATGTTTACAGAAGTGTGAAATAAAATCTGCCAAGGGAATTCACTATTGTCAAAGCACCAAACTGGCAGCCTTGCTAAGAAGGAAGAAAATCAAAACTCAAAACTGGGTAGCATGGAGTCTCCAGTGTCAGCATCACATAGGGACAGCCTATGTTTCGTTATTTACAACTTGTTTTGACAATAAATCTAAGTCTCCTGAAGGAAATCTCATGCATTAAAATAACAAAACATAAATTTTAAAAGAATAAGCACCCCAGGAAATAAAATAAGACTTAGAGTGCTAAGCACAGGTGAATCGTAGGGTTTGAAGACAACCTTTGATCCCTATCATTTTATCTCTGGGCTTCCTATCAGCCAAAGAACATAGAAACAAAAATGAGTTTACTAAATAGGCATCTCTCTTTTGTGGAAAAATTAAACATTTCCTTTCTACGTGTTTAGATTTCAGATGTTATATTTAAACAAAAGAAAAATTCAGCTCAACACTTCAGGTGTCCATCTCTGAAAAATTGAAATCATTAGCAAAAACAAATTTTAAAATACCTTCCTCGCTTTAAAAACTTGATTCGTATTTTTATATTATTACAGTTCAGGATACTATCTAAATAAAAAAGTAACTCATCTCTTCTGAGTTTCAGCTTCAGGTAGTCCTTCAAATGAGTAAGAACACATATTGGGAACTGCTATGTTCCTATTAGCACCCAAGAGTTTCTCCATATGGACCTATCCGCTAAGTGTGTGTGTGTGTGTGTGTGTGTGTCTGTGTTTCCTAAGTATTGGACTTATTATGAGATTGTCCCAAGCAAAAGACACTTATGAAATAGAATTTTAAATTTTGTTCAAATCATTTTCTTAGAATACATAAGTGTGTGGCAAAGGGTTACTATGACATAACCAGCTAACTTCATACTTGAAGGAGCTTGGTGGAGATTTGGGCATATGCCTGATTCTCCTTGATCTCAGGTCCTCCTTACACTGACTTAAAACAACCTTCTCTGAAGCTTTGTTTTTATTTTACCATAGAAAATGCATATTTTGTGCAAAGAATTGTACAATAAGTACTTTAACTACAATTACCACTAATTTTTAAATTGGAAATGGCTAGGTTTGATGTCATCAATCACCCAATCTACCTGACACGTGATCCCAACATGATTTATATTTTATTTGCAAAATATAAAGCAGAAAAAATGAACAAACAAGAGGAAAGATAAATGCCAAGTAACAACAAAAGTCACAAAATTAAAGCCCTTGGATATTGACTTCCTACTTATGGAAATTTTCTGAAGTTAAATAAACACAGGCTCCTTTAAATAAGAATGATGACACTCTTTCAGATAAATTGTAAGCACAGATTTTGTGTGCATTCTGAAAGAGAAGGCATAGATGAAAAGAAAGGAAAAAGAAAGCAGTTTGCTTAATGTGGTATTTGATATTTTAAAAAATAGCTCAACATGCAGCTCCGTCTTTAATGAAAACATGTGAAAGTAGAATGTATTCATTAATTCAAGAACAGGAAACCTGTGACTTCTCTATTAGAGGGCATGTCTTCATAGTTATAGCTGACACATGAAAAATAAATCAGTTTGGGAGCTTTATAAGATGATTATTCTATACTTACTCATAAGTATCTTGAAAATGCTCATGACTGAGTAAGATCGGCATTAATAAAAAGCATAGGGTCTAATTATTCACTTCCTTATTTAGAAAATTTCTTGTTCAGAAACATTGAGGAATCATTTCTAGAACAGCATCTATTGTTTGTGGAAATACATTTGTAATTTTACAAAAGTAAGTTAAAAGATTTGGATGTTTTGGATGCATGTGTGTGTGTTTGTGTGTGTATGGTTATGGATAGGGTTATATATATATATATATATAATCTTCTAGTTATGTTAGGTTATTTAGACAAGTGTACAACTCAGGATAAAATCATGAGACGTAAAACCATTCAAGAACTATGGAATACACAATTGACACTTTAAAGGGTCTCCTCCACAGGGTACTTTAGGTAGTAAAGCAGGTTTTGCAGTTCCTCTTGAATTTTAACTATATTGGGCCCAGGAAGGAACCAAGACTTGTTAGCCCACCATAATTTTCAGGAGAGTGATGATCAAGTATATAAAACAGGTTAAATATGCAGCTATGGTTAGTAATTACTGGATCAAGTACAAGAATGAATATCTTAGTATTAATTACATGCAGATTAAGCAATACATAAAAAGATACACTGAAATTAATGTAAAATTGAGATGATATTTCAGAGTACATAAAGATAACTAAGAATCAATTGAAGAATATGTTTATATTGCTGATAAGACATTTATTTTCTTGAATTCAAATATACTGACAGAGTTTTAAGATTTCCTTAATGACACCTACAACTATTGTAACCACGTTGTACATCTTTGGTGGATAAAAAGAACTAGGATATAGAGGTAGGTGTACATCTTGAACATAGTCAGACATGTGTACCTTGCTACCTGTCTAGCATGTGAGTATGTGCACCTAATAAGACTCTTAGAGGCATCATACAATCGTAATATTTTAAAGTTTAAAAACTATAGAAGATAAACATCCTAAAACTTAGCAAAGTATTTATGTTTTAAATAGACTTTTACATTAAATATTAAATATAAGACATTTTACTTATCTGTATCTGTCACGGGTTTAGAGAAACATAAGCTATCTCAAATCAATTATTCACATGCTCATTAGAATGAAAACACAATTTTCTATTTTTCATGCAGAATAAACAGATAATCATAAGATACTTATGTGTTAACTTTCAAGATAGAAACAGAATTCCACTCTAGGGTTTTCAGCTTACTGATCTGTGAGTATTTTTATGTGGCAAAATACCTATTGCTTTATTTATCAATCAATCACTTTATTTCATATTTATTATGAGAAATTTATATAATATTTGATATTTTATAAATGAAATATCTTGAAATTATATGTATGTATGCATGTGTGTGTATAGGTGTGTATGTGTGCACGTGTGTATGTGTGTCTTTATACCTAACTCTCTTCTTTACTTTGAGATTATCTCTCCTGTTCCCATTAAACAGACATAGCTTGAATATAAAAAATTTGTATAATTATTTCTAAGTATCTGGAGACTTAACGATATTATATATTAGACAGTGAAATGTCAAATCTATATTATACAGGTATAAGTATAGCTAAAATTCAAAAATAAAATTTATTTTTATTTTTATTTATTTAGCTTATTTTATAAGCTAAAAAGTAATTGTCACCTTTCTTCTTTCCACAACAGAATACAAAATATTCTTATTCAGTAATTACACTTTATTGAATGCTAAGGCCATGTACAACTTTTAAACAGCTTTGCTAACAAATGTATGTAATAAATAGGGAGACATAGGTTAAAGAGTAAGGATAAATATTAAGCACTGAGAGACTTGGTGAAAATTTGTTATGAGCTAATATCCCAGTCTATAGTTCTAGGTAAATGGAATCTTGGGAAGTTACAATAATAGGTAACATCCAGTTTTAGATCACTCTAGAATTTAATTTGAAAATGTATTATCATTGTAGATACCTATTTCAAATCTGTAAATGATTGCATTTAATTATTGCATGATTAATGACTTTAATATTTATATTGAAGGCATGTGAATATTTGAATGTCAACCTGGCTATAACATGAAAGCCATTGTTGAGTATGAAAATAAATACATATCCACATTATTTTTAATTTGATGCTTTACAACCTGTTGATCAAAATGGCAAGCACAAGCTCTCGAGTCTAGGAAGTAGTGACTTATTTTGCCTTAGAAAAAAACACACCCTGCCACAGGAATAGGATTTAAACCAAATAAAGACTTATCTCAACAATCCAACAGGGACAGAGAAGGAAAGAATAACAGTTTCCCACACAGCCTAACTTATGTGAGTGACTGTCAAAGTCTTTCTTGAAAAAGTCACAAATTCCTGATAAAATGTGAATTTTTAAAAAAGGGAAACAAAGAAATGGGTTTGTGTGGTACATATGAAAGGTATTTTCCATGTCTCTAAAATAGCTCATACATCATTTTAGTGAGCACCATCCAGTGAGTCAAACTGAAGAGTCTGGAAAACAAGGTAAGCATATTAGCCCAGCAGTGGGGTCAGCCAAGGAGACTATAAAAATAGTATACCATAGGTGCGCACCTGTACCCTGGAAGCCAGCGCAACCACGGAGATGGATGGCTGGTGTCTGTCGTCCATATTTGCACACCCAGTCTGCATAAGGTCAGCCAGGCTTTGGGGACATGAGCAACCAGAGAAAGAGACACAGAAATATCCTTGACCAAAGGACAGAAACAATCTTTTGAAACACTAGAGAATTTAGTTCAACATCATGTTCTAATCTTCTTGAATAAAATTAAAATGTGATGTGATATTCTTCTTTCATCCCAGCACTGAGACATATATACTAGAACACAGTAATCCAACTCAGGGAGGTTATGGAGACAGCCACAGGGATTATCAACACACTAAAAAAGAATACCCTTAAGAAAAGTGGAGCATTCTAGGTGTACAGGAAAACATGTGCCTAAGGAAGAACAGGGAGGAGAGAGAGGTTTGTCCCTGAGGAAAATGATCCTGACACGGAGAGTTGTTGAACACTGTAATGGTTTGCTGAGACTGCAGAAACTCCAATCCTTAAAATCTTTAAAGCAGGCAGGATTCAGACCCACTGCTTAGGCTGGCTGTGGGCTATATTTCTCAGTCAGCTGGAACTGCCAAGTCCCTTTCTAGCCCTGTGAGTTTAATTGTAACTGTTAATGCAAACAGTATTTTCCCAGTAACATTTCTGGCTCCCTCTCATTTAGCTTGGGGTGTTAGAACAACACACATTTTAAAGTACGTGAAAACATGAACGAAGAGTTGTCATTGGGGAATCTTGGTAATGTATCTTAGTACATGTACCTCTCGATTCCAAGGTTCCACATGCAAATCACACATGCTGTTTGACTAGGGGTATCTATAATACATAACAGTTGTAAATATTTCACATTAATGAAGCATTCAACTGTAATGGGAAGTATGAGGTAGAAAATACTCAAGCAAGTTAAGTTCATGCAGAATAAAAGTACTCTCAAAATCAGAATAGAAACCTGTTCATTGAGTTTGGACACTTGGTCACTTACTGTGGTCTAAAACTGATTATACATGTATATGTACTCAAACTATGTATATATGCATGCATACACACATACATATGTTCATTTTTCTTTAAACTCATTTGAACCCTTAAAAGATTAGTTTATAGCACCCTATAGTGAATTAATTGATATAGTAAAGCCTTTAACTTGGGATGACAGAATTTGAACAGTTTACTAAGCAAAACGAAGGCACTTAAATTGCAGGTTAACTTATTTTTCTATAATACAGCAAACAACCCAATTTGGCTTTCCACAAACAACTCATTCACTTTCTTGTAAACTAAAGAATCTAACTGAGTCTTGGATTTTAGAACACTTTGAGAAACCACCCCTTTTCATTTTGCCAAGACAAACCCCTCGAAGAGTTTATTTTCTTATAAACCTGCTGTAAAATTATTAAACTAATCTGAAAGTATGACTTCACAAAAGCCCATTATAGTGTCACTCAAACTTTCTACACTATCCAAATCCGCAGATTCCTATGTGAATTCTGCCAGAGGGTCTACCTTCATCCCTGAGGTTAACAGTACAGTAAACATTTGCATGCATACCACTACAGATCAAATGACTGGGATGACAAGAAACACATAAACACACAGCTCTTGCTATAATTGTCTGCAAAGTGTGTCTACTGACATAGTACTTACTCCCTAGGAGTCTAACCCTCTCTACCAGGCAGGAGAGTATCTTCTCCTAATGCCTTTTTGTTTTCATTCTGTTTTGACCCTGTGGGTACGGGTGTGTGCGCCTGTGTGCACATTACCGGAGACGGAGATCCATTCTTGCAGAGGGGCCCTCTGAAGACTCCCTTAATGCCCCGGTAGTGCCCATTGCTGAGATGTCTGGAACTGATGACCAGGTAACAAGCCATGTGGGTCCCGGCTGGAGGTAACAGTCTCAACTCCTCAGTGAGTGACCAACAGGCAGGGAGACGCAGGCTGCCTTCTTCGCAGCAACAGTGACTGCCACTTCCCGAGAAGAAGAGGCCAGCAGCAAGCTGGGGACAGAGTGCCCGCGCTTCCCTGCTCCTCGACCTGCGCGTGGCTCTCGCTGCCCACAGCGGCTGCTCGGACTGAGGCGGCGGCGGCAGCAGCCCAGAACACTTAGGGGACCTGGCGAACCAGTCCACATGCTGCTCTGACGAGGCGGCGCTCAAAGGCGGGCTGAAGATGTGCTTTTTAAAGGACAACTTCCTGGGTCCACCAGGGAATCGGAGTCCTCCGCCCCCTTTACCCCGCCCCCTGCCGTCACTCCGGGTGCAGGCGGAGTGGGGTGGGGACACTCAGGTGCTAGTCGGCATTTTCCAGCAGCCGAGTCCCCAGGCTGAGCTGTAGGCTGCGGAACCCGGGATGCAGCCGCTGCAGCCTGTACAGGGAGCGTGGCGTTCCTCTGAGCTCCCAAGAGCTGCCCCCTCTGCAGTGTCCGGGAGAGGGCGAGAGCGCCAGGAGTTGGAGACGTGGTGATTACCGCTTGGCGCGAGGACAGGGAGCGCTCAGCTTCGAGCTGTGGACTCTGTAGGGTCTGGGTTCACGGAGTGGCAAGGAGAGATGACAGCTGCCACACCGATCTCACTCCTCCGCCTTCTGGAACCACCAGCACCAATCTCTTGACCCTTCTGCCCCCGCTTCTGAGCCAACTTTCTTAGAGGTTTAGGGGGCGGGCACCCAAGAGGACTTGGAAAGACTGGAGGGATCTGGAAGAGAGCCTATCCTTTAGTCATTTTTCTGCCTGCTCACCTCTAGGGCTCCCTGCATCAAGGCGTCAATGGCCGGGAAAAAAAAAAACAGCTTCTCAGTCTCCTGTAGGGGTGAGAGATTCAGCTGAAACAGAGCCCATTAAATACACTGTGGTGGCCAGTTCGTGGCGGAGAAAGGAACTTTCAGGTGGTAAACTTACGGAAGCTATAGACACCAATGCACAGGTTTATGTGCACACATATACGCATATCTAGCTACAAAGGCTCACTTATGAACCTTTTTCTGCCAGTTAAGACGCACTTGTTTTGGTAGGTAGAGGTCTTTGTTTTCCCAATCGCTAATAATCGAGCTCTTGGGGGTCTTTGGGTAAGTAAGTGTAAATTAAGCCACCGGGGATCTTTGGGTAAGTAAGTGTAAATTAAGCCACCGGGGAACAGAACAGGACTGTAAATAAAACTGTGCAGAGAGAGGGAGAGAGAGAGGGAGGGAGAGAGAGAGAGAGAGAGAGAGAGAGAGAGAGAGAGAGAGAGAGAGAGAGAGAGAGAGAGAGAGAGAGAGAGAATACCTTCTCCTGTGCAAGCACTCTCTATTCAACTCTGAGATCAGTGCAGGAAAGCATGAGGGGGTCTCTTCCTGCAGTTTTTCTCATTCTGCTCTGGGTTCCTCCTTAGCTCCTCCTTCTATCTAGGCTTTCTCCTAGAGGTCTCTCCTCTCTTACATTGAGTAAATGCCCCATTCACACTGACAATTAGGACCCCCTACACATGACAGAAACATATAAAAATAAACCAGTATTTAAATTTTTCCAATTAAGACTGCTCATAAAATTAAGGAAGAGAAGTTCTATTTTAACTTTTGTAACTTCCTAATTATAGACTGAATTTATTTATATCATCACATGGCTTACTATCAGAAATATTATGTTTAAAAAATAAAACTTAAATGTATGACTCATCGTTAAACCTTTAGAAAAAGTTAAGTATTTTGGAAGATTTTGAGTATGCACTGTAAGCTTTTTTAAGGGGTGGGGGAATTCTATTTCCTTTTAATCCTTGAACTAAAGATGACTGAAACTTAATCCACTGTAAACTTTCTAGGAAGAGTATAGTTAGCTTTTAACTATCTTGATTTAAAAACTTTGAACATCAAAAATGAACTCAAAGCATTCATTCCCTTTCCCCAATGACATTTTAACACCACAGTACTTGTTCAACTTAGAAATACAAAATGTTTTATGAACCCATATTTGTTATGCAAAAATATATTTTTAAATTCTGAAAATACACAAACAGGTAAGAAGCTTTAGCCCTCACCTGGAATTTAAACGAAGGTGGTACGGCTTAAAAGGAATGGCAAATAGCCATGGGGCCTAGGTGCAAGCAACATGAAATGAATCATAAAGATGAACAAGGTCACCATTCATGAACACATTCCAAGGATGTAGCTGTATTTATGAAACAAGTATACTTTCCAATAATCTGTAAATATTTAAGAATAAAACACATTTTCTAAAAGTACTAGTGAGCTATGAAGCATAAAATCTAATACTCCGTCCTACCATGTTATGTTTTACCCAAACTGTTCGTTACTTTTCTGACATTCTTGTCCACTAGCACATCATCCTCTGCACGTTTGCTTTCCCCAAGAGGAAATTAAGTATTTGCTTTGAAAAGATGATAGTTATTTGACTAAATTTGTCAATACTTGTTCACGTTTAAGGTTTATCATCTTTGCAAATAACTGGTAATGATTTGTCATGATATTTTAAATTAGTAATAGCTTTTCTCTTTGCTTTCAAGTATTTTGCTACATTATCTTGAAATATTGAGTCAAAACATGCCACAGATGTTATTTATACAATTATAAGATTAGTATTAAGTCAAAAAATACAAACAAAGCATTTCCTTTCCTTACCAGCTTGTGATTGCTACCTCTCAGTATAGTACAGTATTTAATAACATATATCAGTATCATCCTGTATTTCAGACATAATCCAAATGCAAATGTATATGTATATATATATACACACACACATATATATATATATACACACACACACACATATATATATACACACACACACACACACACACACACACATATATATATATATATATATATATATATTTGTTACAAACAAAACTCTTCTCAATTGTATTAATTTGTCTTTTTACAAAAAGAGAGAGTCTGGTAATTAAAATTATCAAGGAAAATAAAATGAAAATAAACCATATGTCCACACAAAGTCAATGTTAATCATGAGTCGAATCCCATTACAATAAACACTAAGAAAAGCAAATGTCATGCACAAATTTACAAAGCCCCTGTATTTTAAGCAATGTTTAATCTAAGAATTGTCATTCCATGAAAAGGAATGTGAACATCAAAAAACGTGGGCTGCAATCGGTTTGAGAATCCCACATATTTACACATGGTTTTGAGCCACCAAGTGGTTGCTAGGAACTGAACTCAGGACCTCTGGGAGTACAGTCAGTGCTCTTAACCTCTGAGCCATCTCTCCATCCCACATATTTAGATTAATGTAGCAAGCATTCTTCCCTTCTGTTATCATCAACAATGTATCTCATGTATACTTCATGTCTCTAGATCTTCTGACCTCACCTAAGTCTGAACCACTCTTCTTACTTCTTGAGCAAGCATGACTTTTCCTTACTTACTATTGTCCCTAACTCTCTCTAATTTTGCATCTATATAGAAGTAGTTGTCAAAAAGTCAGGGATAGTTTACAAAGTCTGATCATATTCTAGACCATCCTGATTAAACCATGAAGGTTTTCATTTTGCCTTTAAAATTGAGTCAAACTACATTGCAATGATTTCACAGAAGACCTGCTGGATCTAGCTACTGAAAGCTTTCCTTTGCACATCCATACCCTCCTACCCTACCCCTTCCACCTCTGCTCCTTTAGGTCTTAGAGCATCTTTCTAGTGCCCTCACTTTTCCAGCTGTCTGCTCTCACATTTGCCCTTCACAAAAAAGCATCTTGTCCTACAGGGCCAATTTAAAGTTAATTGATTCCTAGAAAGCTTCTTCCTGGCCACCTAAACTAAAGAAGCTATCTGCAATCTGGAGACTTTTAAAAAATATTTTTAAGCAAAGTCTGGGGCATTCTTCTTCACACACATTTTAGATACACATGGAAATTGAGCAGACATTTTAGAGCTCCTATATGTTCTCTTAAACCTTTCACAAATTATTTTTATGTCCATTCTGTACATTTACTATAACTGTTAAGCCAATATTGAACAGTATTAAACAGATCTACAGATTACATATGGGTTCATTCTTTATGTTACCCACTCTACAGGGTTAGACATGTATAACCCACCTCCACATCATACAAAATAGTTTCAATGCTCTAATAAGTGCTCTGTGTGCTATCTAATTATCCCTCCTCCTTGACCCCTGATTTTCCTACTAATAATCCACCTCCCTAGCATACAGAATAATTTCAATGCTCTAATAAATCCTCTGTGATCCACCTACTCAGCCTTCCTTTTTGCTCCCTGAACTCCTTACAACTATTCATCTTGTAACTCTCTCATATTAACTTTTCAAGAATGTTGTATAGTTATAATATATGAATCTTTTAGTGACTTATTTTCTCACTTAAATTTTATTGCTGAGTAATATTCCATTGTGGTTTTGTTTAAGTTGTTTCTCCGCCCCCCCACAAAAAAGAAAAAACTATGAAAGTCTTAATCTCCTTGAATATGACTTTGTTTGGAAATGGGTTTTTTGCATGGTAACAGTTAAGATGATTATTAGGATGGGTCTTAATCCGATTGTGTTCTAAGAAGGGAACAGATGGATACACAGACATTAGCACATAGATAATGAAATCCATGTGGAGACTCCAGTTACAATACAATGCTCCAGTGAATGCCTATCAAAAGTTCCTATCAAATCACTGGACACTAGAAAAGAGACATGAGTGGATTCTCCCTTGTAGCCCTCAGAAGGAATTTAAATTACTCCCAGCCTCAAGAAAAGTGTGAAAATGAGTGTCTGCCATTGAGCTACCCAGTCAGTGATATGTTGTCATGGCAGCTCCTAGGGAACAAATTCATATCACATGGAAGTATTACTCTTTGTTTCTTAAACTATTGATGGATGTATTGGTTGCATCCTGACTTTGACACTTGGGAATCAAGCTGTTATAAGCATTCATATTTTCATAAAAGTTTCTAAATATTTTGGCTAAAACCTAAGAAAATCTGTCACTGGCTCTGATGTTTAGCTTTGTAAGAATCTGTCAAGTGATCTTCCATTGTCATTCTTGACTTTATGTTCAGCAGCAATGGATGGAGGTTTCTTTAACTCTCTATATTTGCCATCACTTAGTGTCAAAGTTTTGATGTCTAACCATCTAAATGACTCAGCGCTGTATCTCACTGTTTCAAATCCCAATTCTCCAGTGACTTGGGATGTCAAACATCTTTTTCATATAATTGTTTGCTATGCTTTTTCTTTGTTGGTTTCTTTTTTATTACCCTGGGTCAGTTTTTAATTATGTCATTTGATCTTTTACTGTTAAGTTTCGTTGAAGATTTGTCTATGTTGCAGGACTATTCTTTACTGAGTTTGTGGGTTTTTTTTGTTTATTTTAGATATTTTCTTTATTTACATGCGAATTTCTCCATTCCCAGTTTCCCCTCC